>NW_007247456.1:365715-407097 GCF_000164805.1 Carlito syrichta
TGCACTCCAGTCTGGGTGACAGAGTAAGACTCCAACTCAAAAAAAAAAAAAAAAGACTCCTTTTAAAGAGGTTTTTCATCCATTATTCATAGTTAAAAAGTGAACACCAATTCTGTGAGACAGACAGAGTAGACATTATTACTAATCCCATTTTATAAACTTGGAATTTGATGCTGAGAGAAAAATCCATCAATCAATGAATCACACAAATAGCAAATCACAAAGCCTAGACTCAATGCACGGGTCTACTGATTTCTAGACAAATGTGATTTTCACTGTATTGTGTCCCCTCCCTTCCAGCTTTAGAAACCGCAGGTGACCTGGACAAACACATGAGTAAGTGACAAAAATAGACTACAGACGGTCAGAGATCAGTGACTACTGCTGAATTTAGGAACCATAAAAAAGGGCTATCTGGGCAAATGAGACTTGAGACAGATGTCAAACTCAGGAGGAATGGAGAAAGAAGGGCTTTTTACCCTCTGTCTTTAAAAGTTACTTGAGCCATCTCATCTACTGCTACGCTTCATTATATCTTGACAGTTCCCAACTCTAGTCTTGACCTTTCTTCTAAACTCCAGCCTTAAATAGTCAGCAATTCATTGGTAAAGCTCTCAGAAAAGAAAAGCTCAAACTATTCTCATCTTACCCTCCACCAACATAAAAGTGAAGATTTCCTCAGTGTTTCTTATTTCAATGAAAGGTACAATCCTGGCCCCAAATCAGAAATGAGAGCACCTGCTCTCCTGTTCTGGGGTAAAGCAATGGCTTCAGATACTTTGCTTTTGGCTCAATGTTGTTTCTTGTGTGACAAGTCCATGGATAACTTCTAGGGTAGGAAGATGCTGGTCACAGAGGAATGGGAGAGTCCCCAGGTGGCCTAACCATAAAATCATTTTAGTAACATTAAAACACTAAATTACCAATAATTCCATCTTAGTTCTGAAAGAGTTAAATGTTCAATAATGCTTTTTGAAGGAAGAAAAAGGAAAGTGGAAAAGGGAAGAAGCAAAGGAAGGAAAAGAAAAGATGAGGATCAATGGCAGAAGCAAAGGCCAAAGGGGGCATTTTTAATTTTAGAAATTATGTGTTAAAGTTTCATAATCTGATTTGATTTATTTGCATTATTATCACATGTTGACAGCTATGTGTATTTACTCACGGGAACACCCTGGGCATGCTTCACTTGTCTCTGGGCCCTACTTCCCATGTAGTAAGGAGAGTCAATCAATTCCAGATTCTAAAAAAGGTAATAGAGTAGTGCAAAGGGTATGGAGGTTAAAGATGCAGGAGAATGGAAGGTGTAGGCTCCAGGGACAAAGTGCAGGGTCTGAATCTAGGTTTTGTCACCTTCTACCTCTGTGAGTTTGGGTAAGTCAACTTAACTGCTGTAAGGTTCAGCTTCCTATCCATGAGGATGAGCTATAAATACTGAACAAGATAACACAAATAAGGTACTCAGAGACGTACTGTATTTGGCATAGTATAAATACCCAATAAATGTTCAATATTATTGGCAGATAAATGATTCTTCCCTCTTAGAGGGACACGATCCATTTGGGAATTTTACTGGGGGAAAGTATACTTCCACACAAATATAGAGAATTGTACAATTTCAGGAGACTCACAGACCACTCACCCTAATTTAATCACCCTTGAACTATGTCACTTCTAAATTCTTTCCTCTTGCCAATCCTGTGAATATAAGCAGCTCAAACACAAGCAATGAGGGATTTATCTTGGCTACAACTACCCTTGGGTTACCTTTGCCTTCCATTTGATTGGCAGGAATCTGTCAAATGAACATAAGGAATATATTCAAGGCCATGAGTTCACAGGAAACCAAACAAGGAAAGTTTTGTTTACAAAACAGCAGGTTACAGGGTCCTGCAGAGGCAAACAGCTCAGGAGAGGGCCTGCTTCCTTGTCATGTGATAAAACATACATAGTGGGCTTTGCCATGAAAATGCCCGTCTCATGCCAAGTGTCTAAGCAACAACGTTTATAAGTATAAGCTATAAAGTTTTATTTTTTCTCATGTTTCTAATAGTTTAAAAACAAATTATAACAGAAAAAAATCTGTACTCTTTCCACTTACTCCAGCTAACAAACATTAAGAGTCAGAAGCAGTGAGTATGAGGAAGAAGCACTTTGGAGTGAGGTGTTCTTGATTTCAAATCTGGTTTTCCACTAACCAACCTGGGTAACCTTACAGCTTTAATTGTCAACTTTTCTTCACATTACACCCATCAAATCATATCACTCCCCTTTCAAAAACATACATCCCAGAAAAAGTCCAAACATTCATAGTCTCCAGAATCTGCTCCCAAGTTATATTACCCACTTCCTATCTCATAATACTCCCCATAAACCCTACTCTGCAGACCAAATATTCTACTTTCAACCTTTCTAACATAGTCCACAGTTTCTTGCCAAGGTCATTCTCTTCGCTTATTCTAATACATTATTTTGTGGTGAACTTCCTTCCAATCTCCACCAATCAAAAACAACATAGACGAATCTTGAAAACATTATGGTAAGTGAAAGAAACCAGTCATGAAAGACCACATATTGTGTGATTCGATTTATACAAAAATGTTCAGAATTGGCAACTTCATAGAGTAAAAAGTAGATTAGCATTTGCTTAGGATTGGGTGAAAAAAGGCCTGGGAGAAATGAGAAGTGACCATTATGAGGTTTCTTTTGAGGTGATGGAAATATTCTAAAATTAATTTTGGTAATAGTTGTGCAACTCTATGAATATACTAAATACTTGTGCAACTCTATGAATATAGTAAAAACTCCATGAACTGTGTACCTGAACTAAGTTAAGTAAATAATATGTCAATAAAGCTATTAAGAAAGCTTGTGCATTCAACTAGGCTGTTCAAATGTTATATAGATTGATTCTTCCCTTCCTATCAGAGTTAAAATACTTAACCAAGCTCCCATAGAATGTTATTTGCATCTCAAGTTAACATATTTCATTCTGTCTGATAATATAATTACTTTCTGGTTATTCCTACATCTATTTCACCAACTAAACTATGAGTACTTTCAGAAAAAAATAAACCTTTGTCTTACATTTCCATACCTAGGCCTTTGATAACCTCTAGGTCCTTTTATACAAATTCGGAAAAAAATGGACCTCATTCTGGCCTGGTTAGTGGAGAGAGCAGGAATTTAGCTCCATTTGTGCCCTCCCTCTGCCACTAAAGCAAGACACAATTTGAACAACTATAGACAGTAGCCCTACCTATATCCTTCCTCTTATCACTTGTAACATTCCAATAAAGTAGTTAACATATAGAAGGCAATAAATAAATAAATGTGTTTAATGAAAATGGTAGGTCTGAAACCATCTTTTACATCAAGACATGTCCAGATTTCAGCAGGAAGCTCAAGGCTTCATATTTGATTTTTTTTTTCTAATCACTTGTTTATTTTCATACTATTTAACAGTGACATAGAGAATATTTTTCTTACTAATTGGGTTCAAGGTGCTTGCGTGTACATATGAGACAGTGAATTCTTTTAACAGATCTAGGTAGTAAGGAAAAAAGAGATATTTTTCTTTCATCAATTTATAATTACTAAAAAAGTCACAATACTACTACATTTTTCTTTCATCAATTTATAATTACTAAAAAAGTCACAATACTACTAAAGCTCACCGTTTACCAAGGGGACAAAAGAGAATATATGTTGAAAAAAGTTTTACCATCAAGCCAGTTTTTAGAAAGCTCTTCCTTTCAACTTTTACAATAGTTGAACTGGGCACTGACCACTTTTTACCTGATTTGAGAGGTATTTGTGTCTAAGTCAACTCTCCTGTGCCTACCTTCATCTGGCTAACTCCACAACCTTGGGGAAAACATACTTCCCCTCCACAAACTAGGCCAGAAAAAATAAATAAATAAAAAACTTTTGAATATTCCCACAAGACGCAGTGCCTTTCCTCTGTGGCACCTATCACAATGTTTGTAATTATGGTTGTGATAGGTGCCACAGAGGAAAGGCACTGATGTGATGGTTTTCTGCCCGAGACAAGAAGTCTTGTGAGGAAGGGCTTGTATCTGCCACGTACCCACAGTTCTGAAGATGTGACTGCTACCTGGTCATGGTAGAAAAGCAGGAACTACTTGTTGACTCAACTAATGAATCTCACCTCATAGGAGTATCAGGTTTTTGAAAGCAGGTATTGTGTCTAATTCATTTTGGGATCTCCTACTTTGTCTAGTTCAGTGTCTGACATGCAGATAATATCAAATAATTCACATATGAATGAATAAACCACAAATAAATGAATGAATGAATGAATGAACTTTATAGTGGGTTGTTGAATGGAGACTGGAAACACAGTATTCACAGTGGGTAAAAGAAGTACACTAAGTGGGTTAATAGTTCACATTAACCCTCCAAGAAAGCTGGTCAGGATAAGAGATCTTGGAACACAGAGAAGGAAGGCAGTCAGAAATGGAAGATGTCCATGGTCTAAGATTTATGTCAGTTTTCTTGGGCTCCAAGAGTTAACTTGCTCCTAATTTCAATGAATGTGACTTTCCCAGAGGCAACTTGTCTACAAATCTTGTACTGTATATTAGCAGAGCCCATGAAAAAACAAGTCTTTAGAAAAATAAAATAACATAGTGGCAAAGCAAAACAAAGCTGAAGCAGCCAGAAGACATGGGTAAACTTTTACAAAACCATAAGAAAGATCTGGGTCCACATGTTGTATAGAAAAGAAATAGCTCACAACTCGAAGCTTGTTTCCCCTGTGGAGAGACTTATCCAGGTTTGAGACACAGAGTCATCCTCAAATGGCTTTCATAGTCTTGTGTGGATCAATACAAAAAAGCCACACACAGTTTTGCCAGACGCCAAGGCAGGCCTCCTCGGAGGGGTTCAATGAATCTAAAGGATGGGTGAAAAACAAACCATGCACAAACCATGGGACACCAGGCCATGTCAAATTCTGCACAAGATGCTGGGAATACACGCTGCAGTACAGAAAACCTGCAATCAAGAAGCTAGGAATCTAATTGTGGAGTTAAATGATAACAACAGCTGAAAACCTAAAGAGCTGAATGATAATCATGATGTTGATTAGATGAGGATTCAGATAACATAACACACCTGGCATCACTGGTGAGTTATCCAAATCTAGAAAGCCACAATCATTCTGGGACACAAGAGCAAGGTGTGAATTCCAGCTTCATCCTCTATAGGCTGTGCAGTCTTGGGAAACTTACACAAGCTCTCTGTGGTTGGGTGTGTCCCTATCTGTAAAATGAAGCTGATGACAGTATTCAGTTAAATGAGAACACTGATTAATAATCAGAGGCCAAATGGAGGCTAAAAAACTGCCTGACAGAATCACAAATGCCAGAATAGAGGCATCCTTACATCCAACCTGAGTCTAAGTGATTCTTTTATAAAGAGTGAAACTCAGGCCTGGAGAAGGGAAGGGAAACACATGCCCAGGAACACAGAGTAAATCCTAACTGATCCAGGTGAGCTGACAAGCCTGCTGATTCCTGGTGCCCAGCATTGTTCACTAGAGCTGCTGTCAGAGCTAATAGATGTGAAGTACTTAAAACAGTAGTAGCTGGTTCAAATGCAGTAGGGTGTGTTTGCTATTATTATTGATAATAATAAAATCTTACACATATTTATCAGGTGATTTATAGTTTACAAAGCCTTTTGATACCCATTATCTCATTTAACCCTTACAACAAACCCCAGGAGGTTGATAAGATAGGAAGCATGACTCCCGAATTCCAAATTAAGAGATTGGGCCAAAAGTGGCTCTGAAATTTTTCTTTATTTTCTTGGGGTCCCATGGCTATTTGGCAGAGAAGTACAGCCTAGAACCTATAGCTTCCATTTTGAGTTTAGTGTAGTGCCCTTCACATGATGCCATAATACCACAGATGTAAGTGGCACCAGACAGTAGATTCCGTAGCAAGTTTTTCATGGAGAATTTAAATAACTGACCTTTTCTATGATACTTAACCTATTAAATCCTTCCATCTAAAGCATGAAGCTCAAAGCATGAGAATTGTGTTTTGTTTTTGTTACAATTGGGTTAAACCTGGCAAAATAAATACTTTCCTTGGATCTGACTCCTTCTCTGTCTATGGAGTGAAGAAAGTCCCCCAACTTTAGACATGGGCAATGGAGAAAGAAGAGAGTTGTTGAAAATTGGAGTAAGGAGGGACATAATCACATACATAACGGTTTATAACTAAGCAATATTCCTGAAGCACTTGGTGATGAGTGAGTTCTTCTTATGGTAAAAATTTAAATGCTACCTCAATACAGTGAATCTGTCTGCCTGAAATAAGACAGAGAGATAAAATGTGTGGCATGACCCTTTCTTTCACACATACCTCTTCTTTTAAGGTAAATCAATTTCTCAAGTGAACAGTATCAAAGGACTGATCTGAGGTAAGAGATGTCCTTCTGAAAAAAAAATATAGCTGAGGTCTCTAGAGGGTCTGCTTACCTTGAATATGAGTTCCTAACCACAGTTCCTAACCACTTTTATCTACCTGTTTGTCTATCTACCTATCTATTATTATCTAACCAAGAGAAAGCTAGCTCCTTTCTTTTTAACAGAGTGCACAATTTTTAAGAAAAAGGGAAACACTGAACATGTAAATGACAGGTAAGTGAGAGACCTTGATTTTAGTTCTGGTTTTGTCACTAACTAGTAGTGAGTCTTGGAAAGGTTAGCTATCCCTTCTGGGTCACGATTTCTTCATTTGTCAAATATGGGCTTAGGCAAGATATCCAAGCACTCATCTTGCTTAATAACAGCTAATATCCTAAACAGATAGGGGGAGAAATGTCATGATGGTTAAGCCAACTGTTTCTGAAAAGTCTGGTTTTGAATGTAAGAAATATGTCATAATTTAAAATCACTCATAGTTGTACCTTTGATGGTGAAAAAGTATACCACCAGAAGCCAACAAAGTTTTACTTAAAATCAAGCTATTTGCAGAAAAAACTCTGTGAGTTAAAGTTCTAATTCACAAAATTGGTTTGGCTAGTATAACACTGTCTTCTTTCTTTAATTATTAGGCTCTAAAAGTTTGGTGGGTTTTTTTTTTTTTTTTCCTCCTAACATTTCATTGGAAAACTGTTTTATACTTAAATAAAGGGAGGGCAGATGGAGGTCTATAGTTTAGCCCCAGTGACTTCATATTTCACCCAAGATTATTAGAAGATGACAGATGTGAACCTTAAGAATTTTAACAATAAAGTTATGCTCTCCAAAGAATCTTCCCCAGAACAGAAGTCTGGGAAATTATTCACAAATTGGTTCTATTATAAAATAAATTTCACAAAACCTGAATTTAACATAACAGAAAAGAAAATTGTGGCTTATTGTTTTTGCCTATGAGATTTCTCAGGGTTAAATTTGCTGAAGACGCCTAGGGAATCTCCAAAATGAATAGGAACCATAGCAGGAGATTTCCATACTGGTTTGACCATTCATGTATTCCATGATGTACATGTTAGGAAAGGCTGCCATGAATATGATGACTGATTATAAAAAGCACATAACCTTATACTCAACAGTATCTTTACTACTGGATGCTACGGTATATAATTCAATTAGGAATTTATACTTTTAACTCCATTTTTATCTACACCAGTCCTATTTTATGAGACATGACAATAACCAACTAAATGCTTTTACAGTCAAAATGATTTCTATTTCTCAAGACTTTCTTGAAATGTAACAGGAACCCCAGAAGGACTGGGTTCTCTTTGGCTGCAAATATACTCTGAAAATAGGCAATGAGAAGAACTTTCTTCCATGTGTCTCTCTTTCTCTTTCTTTTTTCTTTTTTCTTTTTTTTTTTTTTTTTTGAGTTGGAGTCTCACTCTGTCTCCCAGACTGGAGTGCAGTGGCTGGTCCCGGCCACCAGCCTCGACCTGCCGGGCTCCGGCAATCCTTCCACCTCAGCCTTCCAAGTAGCCGGAATTATAGATGTGCACTACCACACCCAGCTAATTTTTTGATTTATTGTAGAAATGAGGTCTGGCCTACCCAGGTAGGTCTCAAACCCGCGTGCTCAGCAATCCACTCACCTCAGCATCCCAAAGGCGCGGGATTACAGGCCGAGTCACCAAGCCCGGCTTCTCTTTCTCTTTCTAATTATTTATAGGCTTAACTAATAATCAAATTTTGTCATTTTAGGGGAGGGTAGCTCATCATTATCTCTGAATACAATTCCAAGGTAGAGTTACATTAGCAAGATAATAAAATATGAGTCCCCAGCACCCATCCCCTCATAGAAACATCTATTTGAACAATTATCTTTACACAAAAACATCTTCACAGAGTTAAGGAAATCAGGTGAGAGATTACATCCTCTGAATGGAACACAAAAATAAGGAAAAAAATCCCTTGACAAGGTAGGAAAGACAGTTTCACATACTTGTAGCATTCTCAATATGTCTCTCAGCACAGTGCTGACAGACAATCTCCAGGTGAGAGGAGAGTGAAGCGAACATCTGCTTCACCATAATGCATTCTAGAAAATACTCTCTCACCATCCCCATCCCTAAAATGAAATCAGTATCTCAAAGAGACGTGCACTCCCATGTTCACTGCAGCACCATTCATAATAGCCAAGATATGAAATCTACCTAAATGTCTACCAGTGGATAAATAGATAAAGAAAATGTGGTGTATGTATAAAATGGAATATTATTTAGCTTTAGAAAAGAAGGAAATCCTGTCATTTGTGACAAGATGAATGAACTTGGAGAAAATTATGCTAAGTGAAATAAGTCGGGCACAGAAAGAGAAATGATGCATGATCTCACTTATATGTGGAATCTAAAAAAGTCAAACTCATAGAAGCAAAGTACAATGATGATTACCAGAATCTAAGGAGGCTGGGTTACAGTCGGGAGAATAGGGAAATATTAGTCAAAAACAAAGATTCAGCGATGCAAGATGAATAATTCTGGAGTTCTAATGTGCGGTATGGTAACTATAGTTTGCACTGTATTGTATACTTGAAACATTCTTACCACACACACAAAAAGTACGAATATATTAATTAGCTTGATTGTGGCAGTCATTTCACAATGTGCATGTATATCAAAATATGCTCTACATCTTAGCTATCCAATTTTATGAGCCAATTATATCTAAATAAATCTAGAAAAATATTTAAATAAAACATAACTTTTCACAGACCAAAAAGAGACATTTCCAAGATGTTTTGAGCAATAGAAGCAACTTAGGAACAAGTGTCGCCTATGTTTGAATCCCATCCCCACAAAGACTGCTGCTTGAATAACCCTACTACTTGCAGGCACATGTTCCAGGGTGTAGACCAAAACTCCAGTCTCATTATTCTGCAACCATGCCATGTAACATTTGAGCAGTAGCATGCACATTATAGTGCCATATAAGGTCACTTGGTAAAAGTGACAGTAAACTTAAAACCAGCTTGACATGGCAGAGAGCAGAGGCAAAGCAGCCACAGTGTTGAAACACACTCAACAGCCACCACAGGGTTGTTGGTGGCAACCCAACTTGTCATAATGACCTTCTACAGGAAAAGTATTTAAACATCTAGATCTATTGCCCAGCATATAATGCATTCCAGAAAATACTCTCTCACCGTCACCTACCCAGATTTGTTTTTAATGGCAGAGGACAAGAGTGGTTTTAATATTAGTTCCTAGGAAAAGGAAGAGATAAGGAAAGAAAAATGAGATTTAGATATTTTCTAAAAATCGAAATCTTACCTTTAAAACTCATCAGAGATAAAGAAAAATGAATAAATAAAGAGGACTCAATAATCTTTTCCCAGTCTTCTATTTAGTGCTCTAAAGAGTACTCTTTTTAATCCCTCTACAAACATCCAGTATTTGCTGACTTCATCACTTCTATTCTTCCTCCCTCTTACTGAGACAAAAAAGTGAGCCTCCTTTAACACATTTATTAGAATGAACCAGGGGGCTTGCTCCTCTGTCCAGTTTATAAATAAGACATGCAAAGAACACATCTCAAACATTATAGAGAGACTATAAAAGTCTCACTCACACACTTACTAGTGCTGGAACCTGGGTCCTACCTACAAAAACAGCTTTCCAAAGTTCTGAATGGTATTCAGAGGGCAGCAGGAGGGAAAAAGGAAAAAACAAGCACACTCCCACCCTTCACTCAGCCTGAAAGTCTTTTCTCCCTTTTCTGTCAGGTAAAATTCTACCCAGCTTGCAGGTACCAGATCAATTCCCTCCTCCCCTAGAAGGCTTCCTTCATTTTTTCCATACTTGCCTCTGATCCCAACCAAAGCTAATGTCTCCTTCCTCTAATGACCACAAATCCTTAAACATATCTCTGAGTATGTTTAATTGTCATCAATCCCATTCTTTCAAGAAGAAAACCCTGAAGGATAAAGGCTGTGTCTGGTTTAATTAAATAAATACAAAGCTAAAGAAAAGATTCTATTAAAAGCAGTAAGACAGGGATGGACAAAAGACTTTCCAGAATGGAAGTTAAGCAAGTCAGTGTCAGATATGAAATAAAGACGTTCAAACCCAGAACAATATATTGACTTAATAGAACAGAAACAGCTAACATTAATTGAGCATAACCTATGCGTCAGACAGAGCCTTAAACGTCTTCTGGCATTAATTCTTAATCTCCAAAATAATCCTTAAGGTAAATACTGTCATTACCTCCGTTAGCTAAGGAGATGATAAAGCTAGTTGCAGAGAGTTCATGCATCTTGCCCAAGTAAACAGAATTGGCTTCAAACCTCAGCAAAGATGCTCCTGCTTGTATGCTTGACCATTGTGTTCTACCACTTCTGCAGAAGACTGCCAACATTCTGCCCAAAGGAAGGAGGATAAGATACTTTCCAAAGTCTAATCAGAGAAGGGCATTTTCAAAAAGACTCAAGAATTAAAGGGACCACACACCTAAAGGAAAATGTGTGGATAAACACCACGTACCAGAGGTCTGAGCCTGCCTTCATGGAAACATAAAACTCCCAGAGTTTGAGAGGGAAAAACTGAAACCACCAATCAGGCTGTAGCTTTTTCTAATTTACCTGACTTCCTCAGACTGGAACTTATTCTTTGCTGAGAGCAGTGAGGCTGAACTTCTAGTTGTACTGTTAGTTTGTGAGTGACAGAAGTATGGATGTTACCTTGACGGTTAACATTAGAAATGCTCATTCTACCTTAATGATGAGTCCACTGGCATTTTTCCTTCCAGAAAAGGTTAAAGGCCTTTTAGTCAACAACTGGGTGTGAAAATCAAACTTGAATGGCGAAAGAGATCATTTTGTGGCTAATCTTAATGATACTTAATTCCCAGACGAGAAATTCTGTAGTAAACAACCTCTTGGTTCTGTTCAAAACATTTTTAATTTCATGCCCTGCTAATCACACAGCTGTTAAATTTCCCTTCCCATCAGTTGTAAAAAAAATAAATAAATAGATAATATTTGTAATAATAATTTAAGAAACAGTTGGGCCTCAAACAAAATTTGAACCGTAATGAATTTTCCCATCTGGAATTAATAATGTAGTGGATGGTTAAATTGCCTGGATTCGGTTGATGTAAACTTATACTACATTATTTTAAGTATCAAAATGTAAGGTTCTGAACATCAAAACCTTCCAACAGGCTGGCCACAGAATGTAGTCTGCATTGCATTCTTAGACAAACCTGGCACCTGATGTTTCATTCCCACAGATTTTAACAACTTATTTTCTTCCACTGTGACCTTATCTCCTCTCAGGCACAACAGGCACTATACACATAGAAGCATTGACTAGAGATGGCATTACAGGCTCAATGATTCAGAGCCTGGAGAGGAGAAAACCAGCATGTTCATGTTATAAACATGTCGATCTAATCAATGCAGGGAAACAAAAAGGAGGCTGTCTTTAATGCTGTGAATCAAAACAAGGATTAAAGAGTAAAGGATGAAGGGGAATTTTTAAATATTTGAAAACAAGAGAAAGGGGACATCCAATAGGTATAGTAAGTCAATGGAACAGAAAAGGGAAGCTAATGGCCAAGGGGATAGGAAATCCAGAAGGAAAATGGCAAAAGGAATGTTCAGTAAAGAAGGGACAGATGTACAAAAGGCAGTAAAATAAGCATCATCAGATGGACCAGAATATCAGCAGAGAATCTTCAAAAGAGGTGTTCTCATATTTCTATGCAGCACTTTTCCCACAACCTCAGCTATAAAGCACTCTAAGAAATGCCTGGCGTATTCACGGTCCCTTTATCTGTCATGTTTCTACCTTAAAGTTCATTAGCTGAAATGCTTTCATTCTTAAAAGTGTACTCAAATACCACCTCCTCCAGAAAGTCCTTCCTTCATACTCACACCCACAGAAACCCTCCTACAGATTCTCAGTCTGCTCTCTACCTCTCATTTGTCACCTAGTAAGTTTTGTTTTGTGACACAGCTAGTCATTTATGTATTGATGTTCTCCTATTGATTTGTGAACTCCAGGAGGGAAAGAAGTACATGTAGCCATATTTCTATTCCTTGGTGGAAAGCCTGGGGTTTGCAGAGCAAGAACTTGAGGAGTTAGTAAGCTTTCTTTAAAAAACCTAAAGAGCACTTCCTTTTGTAGGTATTCTTATTGTAGAAAACATAATTTTAAGAATTTAGGAATTTACCCATAACAATCACCCCACAAATTACTGTAAATGGCAGTTACCACTGCTATTTCCTTGCTCTCCTCGAGTTTACATGAGACGCTCATAACATGAACACAATATCCAAAATCATTATCATGGCCTACCTGGAAAAAATTATTGTATAAATGTGACATGCTCTTCAACTAAAGCTCACAACTAATGGTGTGAGAATCTTTCCTGGAGCCTATAAGAGCTTTCCTGAAATCTCAGCATCCCTTCAGCTCCACCTACTACTCTACATCTCTTGAAAAACAAACAGCATTTCTTTTATGCCTCATCATTTATGATAAAGCAAATGAATTAACTGTGCAGAAACAAACATTAATAATAATTTGCTATTAGTATGATTGCATTTGAGAGAGAGAGAAGGAGAAGAGGAAGACAAGAAGGAAGGAAGGACTCAATTTGGACTAAGATAGTTAGTGAAATTTCCTGGAAATCAGGGTTCTTGAACTGTACTTTAAAGCATTACTAATCAGAATGATCCCACAAGATGACAGTTTGAGCCTCACCTGGGAATTTGTAATAGAAATACAAATTCTCCTGCACTACCCCTGGCTTAATGAACCATAACCTCTGAGGCTGGGACATCTGATTCTGATTTGAAAAAGTATAGCTTAAAAGTTAAGGCAGACTTGGAAGGCTGAGACAGAAGGATCGCGGGAGCCTAGCAGGTCGAGGCTGCGGTGGCTGAGAGTGTGCCACTGCACTCCAGTCTAGGCGACAGAGTAAGACTCCAACTCAAAAAAAGAAAACAAAAAAGTTAAGGCAGGGCCAGGAATGGGGAAATACTTAAAAATGAGAAGGCTGTGGCTTCAAAACCTCAAAATATGTCAGCAGGGAAAGTCTAGAACCCTGGGGTGAAGGGGAGATATCCTGAGAGAGACCAGGTCTAAAAAGTGACAATGACATCACACTGTGGAGAAGGCTGGATATGGGCAGAGCAGTAAAACAAAAGTAACGGGAATCTAGAGCCACCAGATCCGAGTTTTGGATCTTAAGGAGAGAAAGACATGTAAGCATAAGGACAAGTGTCACTATGCAATTCAGGACTGGAATCACAGGGGGTTCAGAGACTCTTCAGAAGAGAACCCCATTTACAACCTGGAGAAATACGAGTTCACCAGACAGACAAGTAGAGAAAAGAATAAGGGAAAGGCCCAAGATGTAAAACAACATTATCTATTCAGCACCAGTGAGGCACCCTAGATCCATAATCCTCATCTATAAAAGAAGAGATTAATAATCCTGACCCAGTTGGATAGCTAAGGGGATTAAGTAAGGTAATTTGACATGATGGATCCTAATGACCTGCCGGACGTAGAGTAGGCTCTCAACACAGTTCACTGTCTCTCTTTCCATTTCAGGTCGATTCAGAATGAAAGGATGAAAAAGACATTAAGCCATCTCTGCAGCTAGTGGGTCAGCTGCTGACTTTAGCCATGTTTTCTCCTAACGTGTTCTCAGGGCTGCCAGCTAGGAGAGTTCTTGTGATTGGCAACTGTCACATCACTCTTAGGCACATTCCATTTCAAGACCTCGGGTTCACTTTCTGCTTCTCACTTTTATTCCATCAGAGGGATGGCAGCTCCTCAGGTTTGTTATCCTGGGCACAACTTGCTTTCTAAATTCCACATAACCATTTCTATAGGCAAAAGTGCTCTAGCTTATCTCAGAATGTGACTTTTGGCTGTCCTGAGAACAGATCAAGTTCTACTCTGCGCTAGTGGAAAAACAACTTGGAAAGTGACACAGATCAGTCCAGTTGGTTGGCTGGAGGAGGTCTCCCAAAGTGTGTCTCCTAGGGGATAACAATTGGGATTGCTCAAAGGAAAAAAAAAACACACAAGTTCTAGAGTCAAAGAAAGCAAGATGATTGCTGTCCCACAGGACTTCCCAAAAGATCGGGCATGCTAATGTGCACTGCCAGAACCTAAGAGGGCACCAGAGGATACAGCACGTTCCAGGCTCATGTGGCCACTCTTTCTGGAGTGGTAACACCTTGGACTAATATTTATGGATTATGCATCCAAAAATGATGGGTTAAAGAATGGCACAGGTAAGGCAGGGATTTGCCTAGAGTGGCCTCCAGAATGATCCTGAAGATGCTTTCAGTATGCTTTCATCTTTCTATTCAGAACCTTTCTCAAGACTTCCTCTCCTTCCACCACAAGCCTCTTCTCCTCTCCATTCCTCAATGCAAGCTGTTTTATAAAAAATCTGCTAAAACTAAACAGTAGTACTTCTTCGACTGTTCATTCCACTTGCTTAGATCTCTTTGTTAAAATTCCACTCATTCAAAACCAACCCCAATTTCACTCCTCCCTCAAAGCTTTCCTTGACCCCTGCCCTCCCTCCCAGTTGGAAGGAATCACTTTTTTTCTGTTTTGAAATTTCTCAGCAAGTTTCTACTTTCTACTTTAAATCATAGTTATTGTTGTATCTCACCTTCACCAGGTGGTTTACCCCTCCCTTAATACTTTCACACCAATCACCTTGTTCCATCTTGTTCTGCTGGAAGTCAGAAATAGGCAGGTATAAACATTATCGCATGGAGACAATATAGCTTAGTAGCTAAAAAAGTAGCTGCCAGAGTCAGACTACCTGGGTTCAAATCCTGGCTTTACCTATTTTGAACTATGTGACCTTGGGCAAATTATGTAATGTCTCTGGTTTTCAACCTTTCATCTGTGAAACGATAATAATAACAGTGCCTTTCTCAGAGGATTATTGAAAAAAATATGTGAGGTAATGATACAAATGTTCCGAACAGTGTATAACTCAACAAGCATTTAGTACAAGTCCCAGAAAGTTTAAAAGTGACCATGTCTGATGTTTTCAGATTTACGTCATAGTCTCCCCCATAATATAGAATCTTTCAAAATCGCTCATCCATTCAGTGATATTTATTGATCTCATAGGTGAGCCAGGTGTGACTCCAGGTGCAGAGAAACAGAGGGCAACAAGACAGATAAGGCCCTGAATTCAAGGTCTTTATAATTAGGAAAGAGAAAAAGAAGGCAGAAGGGAGTCAATGCAAAAGAAAAATAAACAAGATAGCAAACATGCTGTTTTGGGGGGTCAATTCTCTCATACGTCATATTCTCCAGCCAAACAAACCATTATACTGTTCTACTTTGGCCAAAACTATACACATAATCCTTTCTGTTTTATTATACCTGTATTTTTAGAGTTCAACATTTGTTAGAATGTTGGCCTTATCTCACCTACTTCTTCAAAAAATGGACAAGGAATCATTACTGGGTTGTGTGTAATCATCCTATACCTGGATTTTGGATATGCCGCACCTTGTCCCCCTATCCTCTCCCCGGACATATCCACGTGCATCCCAGTGACTAATATGTGGCTTCAAAAAAGATCATTCCTGACTTGGCACTCGGCTACTATTTCTGGGCTCACACAGTCTTCATGGAATTTACTGGAGGAGCATTTCACCACGAGAAAGAAGTCGATGTCATTCGCAAAACTATAGACTTAACCATTGTCTCCCTTCTGGATTTCAGCTATTAAAAGAGTTATATCAAGCTAATCCCATGATTTGATTCCTGAAGAACTTTGGAAATGATACTTCAGCATCTGGCAAAATAGCCATTCATCCTCTTTCCTGTCTTTAGGACACATTTTTTTATTCGTGATAAATATTTTCTCCAATTTGATTGTGTCATATTGATACATAAAGGTTTATTGTTAGGGTTACTAACTCATGTCCCTTGATCACTTGTTATTCTTATAGTCTCTGTCTTGATTTGTAATTTGCAACTTTTTGTTTTCCTACTCCACCATACTGGAGATAAACATAGAGACATACCATGCAGAATGGATCATGCCAGTGGTGGTTGACTGCATATGGGGAGAAGGGGAGAGAACTGAGAATGGAAATCAATGAATGAATTAAAGTTTCAAGTTGCAGGTGTCCAGCCTCCATTCCAAAATGGTTGAAACTCATTAGCTTTAAGGAGTAAAATGTGTATCCTTGACCGGAGGCAGATAAAATACCAGTCAAAACTTTTAAACCTTTCCTCAGTCTGTATTTGCTCTAAATAATGGACTTAGCTGACATGAAAATCTGCTAACTTGGAAAGTAGGTTTATCAAAACCAAAATGATGCCAAGATTAAAATCAGACACAGATGGGGTCTCAGTTAGTAGATCTTATCTCAAATCTCAGTATGGAGAATGCTTTGCCACTGAAAGAGCTTCCATGGGGGCCAGATTAGCCAAGATCTGATGTCATGGCCATCCACGGAAAACTTGGGGGAAACAAGCCACAAAGTCAGAGAATACTGACTCTAGATCAATTAGGATGATGATTACCAACAGGTGGGCAAGTTAAGCAGTGGGAATGTTAAGTGAAAAAGTGTACACAACTCAACATTTAACAGATAGCAGAGCTTCTTGGCTTCAAGGGCTCAGAGCCCTCACCACTGGCCCTGCCATTGGAGGCTTCAATTCTACCCAGAACGCTAAGGGCTCCTTAGGAAATACATTTAAAAATTAATTGTTCTAATCCAAATGTACCCTTAAAAATTCTTCAGAGAAAACTGAGGCACAGAGATTAAGTGTGATCCATGAATACAGAGCAAGTAAGTAGCATAACTATAAATTCTCCTAAAAGAAATCATGTTGCCTTTTCCCAAATATGTAATATCTATGCTCTAAGAGTCTGCCCTTTTAATAGGATGCAAAAATTGGCATAATCAACGTGCCAAGCAAAATTCACAAATGTGTCCAAGCCCAAAGAGTGGTCACCAGCACATAAAGACTTCTAAATGATATCTTGGGAAACTCAGCTAGAAGAAACACAAAACATCCATTCTGTAAGTTACAGTTCCACGTAATACTTCTGCAGTGAAAACAGCAAAATTACAGTAGAGGAATTTTTTTTAGCTACTATACATAAATGTGTCAGGCATAAAATCAAATCACTCTAAAATAATGTGCAATCCATTCAGTTTTAAGAATGGAAAAACATAGCAGCCTTTGTGTGAGGTGTGGGAGACACGTAACCCAAATGTGCTCCTTGGGTAACTTAAACTAGGAATTCACTAAAAAAGTGTGAGGAGGCTATGAGAGAGTGCTGAAGCAAAAGACACTGTGAGACACATTTGATATAATAGTCATATGATTAACAAACTGTCACATCAAACTTTTCCGCAACGTGGGAACACTTTGACACTTCATATTTTTAAGACTGACATTTTGATTCATTACTGTAAATAGCACTTTGGGTTAAATATTGAGACAAGGAACAGATCATATATATGTACATATATATGCACTCTATATATTACATGTGTATATTTTTTCTAGCTCTGTAACATTTTATAATATCCGAAACCTTTTCTTACAGTAACAGTTTGGTCCAGTATGTAAACAGGCTATTTCACTCCTAAACTACCCATTTCTATGACAAGTAGGCAGATGGACTTTCTTCATTTCACAAAAAGTTATGAAGCAGAGGGATTTCAAGAATAATGGGATGACTTCTAAAGAGATTCTGAATAAGCCTGTCAACCTCCAGCAAAAGATTTTGAAAGGTTGTTTTAACTTATTGCACTAGAGCTCACAAAATCATTGTCACAAACACACATAGACTACCTTTCCTGTCTTCAGTGCTCCCAATCTACCAGGGGAAAAAGACATATATACAAAATTCAACAGCAAATCAGTCATGTTTGAAGAGAGAAAGATATAAAGTGATGCTCTTTTTTAAAATTTAAATGAATCAATTACCAAATTAATATTCCCAGGGTTATTGATCACAGTAAACTGATTAAATTGAATAAAGCCAAATATGAGTATCAACAGAGGCTGAAGAAATTTAGAAAGTTTTCAAGAATGTTCAGATTCCCAAGGCAGACTTTCTTCTGAAAGAAAGTAATAAGACAGTGTTTGGTTTCCATCAAACACTGAATAATACAATTTTGCAACTTTTCACTTTACATGAAACTGTAAAAAAAAAAATAAAACATCCATCTCTCCCCCTAAACACCGAAGTTTCTATTTCAGTGTTTCTTTGATAATTCTCAAGTTATCATGTACTTTAAAGATATAGAAAACAACAAGGATACCTGAATATTGAACATTTGTATACCTAACCCTGAATTATACCCCACATCTTTAAAATTAAAAAATAAATAAATAAATGCAACAGACAAAAAAAAAAAAAACCTGTAAGCTCATCACACACAGACACAGGCACATATGAAATACAGAAATAGACCCCCATGTGTATTTGTTTTAGGCATTGAACTTTCACTCTGCACATTATGTCATTATTATTCAACTCATCCTCCTCCTTGAGCACCTGGAAAGATACAAAAAGGAAACATAAAGCCTATACAGAACAAGATATTATTCTCACTACAAGTCAGCTTTGTCTCTGTACTAAAATTTAAGTTAGGCAATGGTGTTCTTTCTAAGCATATACATATAAGACGACTGCTCCACATTTGTGGTTTTTCAGAAAGCATACAGAATGTTATCTAAACTATCTAAAATGCAAACTTATCTAAATCTATAGAAGTTAAGAAAGCATAATGGATATCAGCTAATGAATATGACAAATATTGAGAAAAGCCTATAAAAAATATTAAACAAAATCTGAGTTTTAGCAGTAGCATTCAAAAATTCCCGCATCCTTCTTTTGCAACAACAACAATAAAAAGTGATCTAGTTTTGTTCTTGGCTAAATTAGGCAATTCATTTCAGACAGAAAGATTTTTATCCCATATTCTATGTGTTCCCAAATTTGTTACAAGTTAAAGGAGCCTTACAAACTATTTCAAAACTAATTTCAAAATAAGGAAATTAAAGAAGATATAAATGAAATACTTTCCCTTTGGACTACTGAAAAAAAAAATATCAGCTAAAGTAATGCTCAAAGCATAATACTATTTGAACCCTTAATTCTTTTCCCAGACTCTTAAGGGACTAGGTTACAACATAAAAAGGTTGAAGACTGCTCAGTAGAAGGCTGAACCACTGTCAATGGAACAAGATCACATCGGTAAGTACAAAGAAAGAATAGAAGTAACATTACAGTATTTGGAAGCAGAAGATCTAAATGCAAGTCAAATCTCCATCACTTATTCCTTGAGGAAAATTTGAGCAGTCACCTGACTTTTGTTTCTTCATTGTAAAATGAGGATAATAAAAGCACATTGCACTTTATGAAAATTAATTAAGAACATATAAGAATTCTTAGAATCAAAATTGGTAAGAACAATATTCCACAAAATCATCATTTGCCAACTTTCATCAAAAATTAATAAATATAGCCAGGCTCGGTGGCTCAGCCTTTAATCCCGTGCCTTTGGAAGGCTGAGGTGAGTAGATTGCCTGAGTCCGTGGGTTCGAGACCCACCTGGGCAACTTGGTGAGGCCTCATCTCTACAATAAATCAAAATGAGTTGGGTGTGGTAGCATGCGTCTGTAGTTCCAGGTACTTGGAAGGTTGAGGCGGAAGGATCGCCAGAGCCCAGCAGGTTGAGGCTGCGGTGGCCACCGCACTCCAGTCTGGGTGACAGAGTGAGACTCCAACTCAAAATAAAAAATAATTAATAATTAATAAATATTTTAAGAGGTCATCTAAATTCAACTAAGTTCAATTCAACAACAATTTACTGGCTGCTCATCCTGTGTTTAGGTCTCTTTCACATATCTGATTAAAAGGCAAAGTAGAAAACAATAAAAGTAGGTGAGAGAGATTACTTTAAGTTACAATTTCTGTCCCCAAGAACCTGGTGATTATGTGGAGAAGACATCATTTCACATAAGAACTATTGGGAAAATACTTGACACTATATAATAAGGTACCAAAAAAAAAAAGTGTGACACAAATGGCTCCTAGGGGAGTTTTAGATGAACTCAGGGCAATAGAGAGCATGGTATTATTTTTTCCCTAGCCCCTTTAGTCACTTACTTCCCAAGGAACTCATCTGTGGAATCTGATAGAAGCATTTTACTCACTTTACTCAGAAGCATTTCTGCAAATGGACATTGCTGTGAGGCACCTCGGGTATTGACTCTAAGCATCTTACCCACCTTCGCTTTCTCATTTCTTGCTCCACTCTGAGCTGTTCTCCCTTTCTTCACTTTCTCTGCCTAGGGGCAGCCATGTCCCCAAGCCCATTCATCCGCAGCCTTGAGGGCTGAAGAAGACACTCAGGTAGGGATCAGTGTGGCATGCTGGAACATCACACAGTTGGGAAACATGACCTGAATTCCAGTTCCAGACTTGTCTCTACTCACTCTGTAACCCCAAGCAAGTCACCTCCACTCAATGGGCCTTAGAGTCCTCACACAACAAACAAGAGTAGAGGATATTCAAAAACCCTTCCTGCTTCTAAACGTACAAGATGTGTGCCTGACCTACAATTTCCAACCATTTCCAAGTGACCACTGAGGGCTTGCCAGTCGCATGGCTCCTGAAGAGGCACCGACATGACCACATCAACGGTTTCTATTGTGGGGAAGGTCAGCGACTCCTTCAGAAAATAGCTGATCTAAACAGAGCCCAAGGAGTGTCATGGCAACACCGCTCACACGCTGCCAGGGGTAAGGAGGAAAAGCAGCCAATATGCGTGTGCAGCTGCCACATTTCAGAACAGCACTCAAACCTCGTTAATATCATCTTGCTTAATACCGAGTCCCATAGATCATAAGCTATTTTTACTGTGTATTTAACAGATTTGTGTATCTTCTTCCTTGCCAGCATTTTCACAGTCCGGTACAAAGGATTCTGCCATCAGAGAGCCTTGAGGAGACCTTAGGCCACCCAGGTTTGACTCAGGAGGTTGGGGGGAGCAAAAGAAATAGGGGAAAAATAAATAGAAGGAAGAAAAAAATATTCATGGGGTCCAGGTGAGCTAGAGGAGAGGAGGGAGTAAGATGTAAAAAGAGCAAGTAAAAGCCAATGTTACACGTTAAAGAATGAGGCCTCAAAGTCCCAGTTCTCCAAACACCAGCAATGTATGTGTGGAGAAAAGAGTGTGGGAGCTTAGTCCTCTGTTATACTCAGGTGACCACAGGTCTCTCCACCCCAATTCTGATCACAACCTCCGCTTATTTTCACTTGTTTCTGCACTCCATTTCCCTCAGACCAGTCCCAAAGGCAACTTTACAGAGTCCTACACCCATATTCTAGGAGGGATGTATCTATCCACTATAGAGTAGCTTTCAGAGTTTACAGGAAAAGGATTTTGCTAAATGTCCTATTTACAATCAACCTGTCTACCTCATAGAGAAATGGGAATCGAGCTTTCGATGACTGGCCAAGCTAAACTGTGTGACAACACTTGTCTCAGAGCCTGTCACATAGTAGACACCCAATGAATGTCTGCTTCTTTCCATGTGTTTAATACAGCAACAGTGCCACCTGTGTACCTCTATTCCTAATGGACTTCATAGAAAGAAGGACTCCAGCCAAGGCATGGTGAGCGCTAAGCAGGGTCTCAGGTGGCAACCATCTCTCTAATGCCTGGTCAGGTGTGGGCCCCATTCTCAGATTTGACACTACTTAGGCAAGTAAATTAGAGTATATCATTTTTCCCCCTGGATAAGAGAGAGGCTGGACAGATCTTTTCAAGGTTTCTTTCTAGTTCTGAAATTCTATAAGCCTATAAGTCTCATATCCATCTCAGAAGCAGACAATAAACAGAGAGAAAAACCACTGAAGAACACAGTCATGTGCTCTTCTACTGAGCATTATTCTCAGGCATTATGCCAGGAATGACAGGAAATTCAGAGAAGCAGAAAGTAATCCTTAGATCCAGAGCCATTACAATACGTATGAAGGAGGAAGAAGAGAAAAGAAACATGAAAAGATGGCAATATAAAATAAACTTTAATTATAAAGCAAAGTCCAATGCTGAGTGGATTCCAGAGTCGAGGGATGAACAAGGAAAACTACCCTAGGAGGAGGCTATATGCTGATCATTCAGGCAGGAAAGCAAGGCCCACATAGTCAATGCGGGGGGTGGGAGGGGGTGCATTTTATTTCTAAGAGTTGGCCCCCTGCAGTGGAAGGACCATCAATATCTGAGATGGTTAAATCTCATATTTGTTTTATGTCTTAGATCACTTTATTATTCCATGTTTCACTCATTAAAGACTAGAATAATAATGACCACGCACCTACCTGCCATTGTAATGCCATGTGGGTAATAGAAAAAATAGTGAAATAGGAACAGGACACTTGGGTCTTGGGCCTGCTCCATTGCCACTATTCAACTGCCAGGGTTTAGCTAAGTGGTTTATCTGGCTGCGGGATAAAAGGCCTTATACAATTCCAATTGGAGTTCCTGAGGTTTCTTGAGAACCATCTCATTCAGAGCTCACATTTTGCAGATGAAGAGTCTGAGTTTCACCAAAAAAGAAGTAATTTCTTCCAACCACACATTTCTGTGATCTAAAAAAGTTTCACCAAAAAAGAAGTGACTTCTTCCACCCACACATTTCAGTTCTTTGGATATGCCTGATAGTGACCTGTTTCTGGGTCCTGCCTCAAACTGACAGTTGCCTGTTAGAGAGTTACTCCTCCTGTAATAATATCTTATCAAAGTACAACTAATTATCTTTCAGAGCCAAGTCATATTCCTGGTTCTTTAAAATACCTCCAGCAAGTAGTTCTGTCTCTCCCAAAGGATAATTACTGAGCTTAAACATCACAATGAGTCTTGATGGCCCCTGGATTGAACTCACCTCCACAGACCTGCCAGCTCATTCCTACAATATCTGAACAAGCTACCTTGTATGTAGGTGCTAAGTAAATGCCTGCTAAGTCAGTTTGATCTGGGACCTCAGTTTTTGGACACTCAACCAGGTATCTCCTATAACATACCATGTTGCCTCTGACCATTATAGACCTAGAAGTGTGCAATTTCCAAAGCAGTCAAAATAGTTTCAACCACCTCCAAATCCATCAAGCTTTTTACCGGACTGGCTGAATAAGTAACAAAGGATAGGAGACATAAAGGAAAAGAGAGGAGAAGCAAAGGGGATGGACTACAAATTGGATAAACAGCCATGCCTGGTATTATCATTCTAATTTTACAAGCAAGAAATGGACAGTGCAGAGAATCCATGGCTGGTCAAAGGCCTCACACAGAGTCCCTGATGGAGCAAGCAGGTCCTAGTTCTGCCACCTTTTAGGCTACTGCTTTTACTCCTGTGGTAAACTGCTGGGCATACTGAGTCTCAATACCTACCATCAGCTGGGCAGACCCTTCCAATCTACTGAAGAGGATGGGAGACATCTGGAATGGATATGCCACAGCAGCGACTTATAACAAAGGTTTTGTACTGAGTAGACATTCAACCAGTAATGTCTGTGTGAAAGTATGGCAGAAAGATTTATGAGACAGAACTGTGTAACTCCAGAGGCAACCCAAGACACATATCAAATGGGAATGTTTAAAAATCCCTTTAAACACAAAAATTCAGATGCCAGCACACGTAATGATGGCCCCAGCCAGACAGCAACGGCATATTGGCACCACTGTAATTTGTCCATTCACCAATATGCTTCCCGAAAAACTCCCATATGCTTTCTTTTAGCTTCCATATGCTTTTTTAGCAAGGAAACTAAAATATTTCATTAGTTTTGAGTAATTAATAATTACTTATTTCACAATAGTCACCCTCATTAAAAAATGAAAATAACTGATTAAGCTGCAGGATCCTGGCTTTCAACTCAAGCTTTTTCATTTTTTTTAAATTTTATTTCTTCCCCTCTAGGAATTGAGTAATAGAGTAAAACAGCCAGTGTGGAAATATTCACACTATGGGGAATGAAGAGTTATCACATACACACAACCCAGCATTCCTCTTGTCTGAGACATCGAGGTTTAATGAAAAGAACATGGACTCAGGATCAGAAAGACTTAGAATCCAATCCTAGTTTGACCCCTTGTGAATAGTACTTCTGAGGAAATGAAGGGTGTTGAAAAGACAAAGCCTGCTGGATCCCTTCAACTCAGTCTTCCATTATTCCCAGGGAGTGACTTCACAAGGCTCCCTCCTGCTATCTCAAGGCATGGTGCAGCATGCCCCAAGAATGCTGGCAGCCTGCCAATCATTGTCAGCAGGCCATGGCAATTGCCTTGAAATTGGTCTAGAGCCTGAAAGAACGTTTCTCAAACTAATGAGCATTTGAACTACCTGGGGATCTTGTTAAAATACAGATTCTGAATCAGAAAGTCTGGAGAAGGGTCTGAGATTTGCATTTCTAACAGGCTCCTGAGTAATGCTGATGTTACTGGTCCTCAGATGAAACTTTGAGAAGCAAGGACCTAAAAAGTTCCAATATGAAATTAAGAAATGGAATCTGTAAAAACAGGACAACTGTGCCTGTCTCACTGGGCTTTGATGAGGATTCTTAATAATACCTCTGTGTATTGAAAAACACAATGGTACTTCATTTATCCTCACAATAGTCTTGTGAGGAGGATGTGAATTTCATTTTACAGACAACAAATCAGAAAGAAAGTAACTTATCCAAGGCCACACAGCTAATAATGCTGAGTTTCAAATCTGGGTATATCTACCTCTCAAGGCCAAGAGTATAAGTTGATGGAAAACAGAAAATATAAGTAGATATGACTATAGAGTGCTGGTATAAAGTCTAGTTCTTGTTCAGTCCCAGGGAGCCATTAACCTTTTGCCTAAATTTTGGTAAGTCATATATATCCCTTCTACGAGACTCCATTTCCCCATCAGTAAGGTGAAGGTGTTGCTCCTGACACATTCTGAAACCTCTTCCATTTCTGACACTGGCTTTCACTCTTCTGGCTCCCACAAAGACTCACAGCAGGTCACCAAGCACTCAGTTTTAGCTTCACACATGTGGCAGTCATTACAACTTGGCAGGATCCAAATTCTAGCTGCTCACATCTGCATTTGTGCTGATCTGTGCATGGTCAGAAGTTATCTCTGTTAAAATCCCACGCTCAATATAACAAGGGGGAAAAAAAAAACAACAAACAGATTCCCCAAAGTATTGAAATTCCAATTCAGTCAAAAACAGTGTGATCAGGGCACTATGACCTTAAGCACTCTGACTCCACCTCATCTCACTTACAAAATGGAGATATTGAGACCATTAACAAGATAGAAGCTTAAAAAACAAGAAAAAACTGAGTTATTTATAAAGAGTTTTATTCAATTGTCCAACATTTTAAATTTACTCTTAAGGAGTCAGATAAACATGAAATTAATGAATTATTGTATAAGTGGTTCAGGATCTTGTCCCTTTCTGAACTCCCATAACACACATTCTCTCTATTCCTCTGGGGCCACTTACCATTTTATACCAGAAATTTCTACTGTTTATGTACTTGTGTCACTATCCCTAATCATTTTCTTTCTTTCTTTTTTTTTTTTTTTGAGTTGGAGTCTCACTCGGTCGCCCAGACTGGAGTGCAGTGGCCGCTCCCGGACACCGCAGCCTCGACCTGCTGGGCTCCGGCGATCTTTCCGCCTCAGCCTTCCGAGTAGCCGGAATTACAGGCGCACACTACCACGCCAGGCTGATTTTTTGATTTATTGTAGAGATGAGGTCTCGCTGCCCAGGCGGGTCTCGAACCCGCGGGCTCAGGCAATCCACTCACCTCAGCCTCCCAAAGGCGCGGGAGTACAGGCTGAGCCACCGAGCCCGGCCCTATTCATTTCCAAAGTTATCTCTGGAGGTAGTCACATATTTTGGAGCAGATCTTGATTTAAGTCCAGATTTCATATTTACTAGCTGTGCAACATTCGCCAAATGATATAACCTCTCTGAGCTCAGTTTCCTAATATAAATAATGGGAAAATAATTTTCTAATTTGTAAGATTAAATAAAATAATATATTGAAATGCCTAGTATTTAGAAGATTCTGGGTTAAAAGTGAATTTGAGTAAATGAATGAATGGATGGATGGATGAAACAGAATAAGAGTTTCAGTATTAAAATATCACTCAATAGTTTGAGAGACCTAAATATCCAGAGTCATGCTAATAAATGAGCCTGACATTCAGAGTAGAATGATAGTTGAACTCTGGGAAATATCCAACAGCAAAAGGAGAAATGTTACCTAAATGTCATCTCATATTTCCCATATAGAAAAACATCTTTTACCTAACTCACATCGCCTTTGGAGTATCTACAAAACTTCTGAAATTGTTGAGAGCATTCTCCAGCTATTTCATCGGTTCATCTGAGTTTCCAAAATTTCCATACTCCTCACCCCATCCCAAACACACGCTCATGTGTACACATGTGTGTGCACAAATGTACACATGCATACACACACACATTAAGAACTACTGCCTGGCCAGGCTCAGTGGCTCAGCCTGTAATCCCATGCTTTGGGAGGCCGAGGTGAGTGAATTGCCTGAGCCCGCGGGTTCAAGACCCGCCTGGGAAATTTGGCGAGACCTCATCTCTACAATAAATCAAAAAAAGTAGCCGGGCATGGTAGCGCGTGCCTGTAGTTCCAGCTACTTGGAAGGCTGAGGCAGAAGGATCGCCGGAGCCCAGCAGGTCAAGGCTGCGGTAGCCGGGAGCGTGCCACTGCACTCCAGTCTGGGAGACAGAGTTAGACTACAACTCAAAAAATAAAAAGAACTACTGTCTTAGACAAGTCCTTTGGCAGAAAGGGAACTGTCAAATGATAGACAAAAGGTATACTTAATAAGATAAGACTGAGAAATGCAAAAATATTGTTTAGAAAGTATGGGTAGTAAAACTTATAATGATGACCATCCTACACCAGCAAAAAGAGGCTCTGAATTCAACACCTGGCTTGGTTGCAAACTTGCTATGGGATGTTGGTAAAATTCAAGACTGATAAAAATCAGAGTTGGAGTGATTTTTGACATCATTTATTTCACCCATCTCCTCCCATCTTACAGATGGAGAAATTGCGGCTCAGAGGAAGGTCACATAGCTAATTAATTAGAGTCAGGATTTGAACCTCATACCTCAAGTGATTTTTACTCTCTGAGTCTCTGTACTATGAAGTTCAAGGTAAGTTTTTAGATCCAATGGTTCATAAATGATCTTTTAACTGACAGATAATTACTACTCTCTTCTCCAGACCTGGAAAGTCCCTATGTACACATGAGTTTTGTTCTGGCAATGATTACACCAGTTGCTTCTCAGTCTCAGCCCATTCCCACAAAAACAAGGCAGAAAGAAGGGTCTGAAAGAATAAGAGACACTGCTATTAATCTTGTGTAGCCCAACAATTGGAAATTGCATCCTTGAACTAGATTTCACTGTGTTGGCTATTACTCTCCTGTCCTCTTGCTTATTAATCTCTCATTTGTCTTCTCTTTATTAATGATCCTAAACTATGTGTAGTAAACAGTCAGCTAGGAACTCATCCTCAGCTTCCTATAATTTACTTGTTCAGAAAAGGGCAGGAGGCGGGTGGAGGAGAGAGTGATGATGTTCGGGTCAAATATCCTCTTACCGGAAGGCCTGCAAGGAACCCACAGTCTTCTAATAAGCACTGAGACTGTGGCTTTTGCTGAAGCCAGCCAGAACCCTATGTGCCACTACTCTATGGATTCAATGAAGAGGCCTGGAGTTCACTTCTGTTTTAAGGACATCTCACATCCCTACACTGACAGTGACATTGGTTTTGCCTGAAAGACGATGGCCTTCTAAATACTGGAAAAAGAAAGAACAGTTTATAACAAAAGATTTCTTTACTTAAACAAAGATACAACTATGATGTCAGAAAATAATTCTAGTCCAAAATTGGTCTACATCTTAGGAAAATTAGATTCCCTCCATAACCCCAAAATCCCTATCTCTGAAATGAGATAATTTGGTTAGATTGATTCTTAAAATCCCCTATAGCTCTAACATTCTGACATCTCTCTCCAAGACTGAAGATTCACTCTGGAAATGTCAAACAATGAAAGAGGAGTCTACCTCTTCTTAACAGTCTCAAAAGGGGGTAAGTTTACCAGATCCTCTAAAAATAAGACCCAGTTCATGGAATAATGCCATAGAGTAAAGGAATATGAGGGATGGGGGAATGATTTCTTTCTTTCTTTTCTTTCCTTCTTATCAAAAAATGCAAGTTGCTAGGGCAAAGGCCAACCAAGGAATAAATACACAGTATATAATACAAAGCACTAACTGCTCTTCTGGTATATAAAAGAAGTAAAAGCTAAGCAGAATAACCATTTTCACACACTGGTTATGTAGTAAAGTCATAGAACTTACCTATGATTTTGGTAACATTGACAGCAAGAAGAGACTAGATAGGAAATAAAATCATAGATAATAGAACATTTAGCTGGAAGCAATGCCATGATCAGTTGTGCAACTTTGTCTATTGTGAGATGCTGAAACAGACCTCACAGAGGAAAAGTGATCTTCCCAGGTAACACATAAGATTCTCATGGCTTCTGGTGCACATAACATATAACACAATGCTTTACTCCCCAAAACAATGAGATTCTACCCAGGTAACTAAAGACAGAACTTCACTTATAACTACTGCCTCTATCTCCACTTCAAAAAACAGTAACTGATTAATTTTATTTAAGGCAGACTAGGACTGCTTCCACCAAATTATAATAAACAATTCACTCTGGCAATATAGACAAGTCCATGAGAAGTAATTGGGTATTATTCATCCTTGCTAATGAATCACCCTGTGGAAAACAGGGATAATCAGCAGTCTACAGGAGGCCAAAAGCCTGTTCTTGTTCAAGTACTGATCTTGCCTATTAAAGAATATTAGGTATCAGCTCTAAATAGTAAACAGGGTATACTGTTTCAGATCCCATGAAGTGCAGCTTTAAATAGATTTGGTTTGGAAGTGGGACAGGGAACACACCGCAGTCAGCGGATCAACGTTGAGAGCAGAGAAAAACAATGATTACGCTCATTAAGCGGGTACCTGTTGACACATCTACTGTCAAGTCTAATTATTTATTTAAATTGCTATTCTTTCTTCATTACTGCCACTGATACCAATTATTGCCACAAGATTATTTAAAATTTCTACAGCATGTCCCCTGAATATTTATTTTTTTACCTTCCCAAAGTTATTTGAGAAGTTTCTACTTTTCCCTCCTCACCAGCTCCTACCTCCAAATTATGGGGGGGGGGAGAGAAAGAGAGAGAGAGAGAGGGTAAAGGAAGGAGTGAATAGTCCTTTCTCAAGAATAATTTTTGTAAACTTTTAGGGCTTGCTTAAAACTCCTCTTTATAGTTTCAAGATGGGTTTCAGTAGGGAAGGGGGGTACAGTTAGCTACTTTTCAAAGTTTATTCTATTAATATTTAACAAATGACATCTGAGGGAAGAGTAGTATGATAACTATAGTTTCTAAATAAACAGGTTAGAGCTCTGCCTCATGGAGCTATCAAAAACTATGATAGTAGATATGTACATTCTTCTCTGATATATCTAGCCATAAAAATACTATATTAGAAAGATGTTTTGGCAGGGACATTTTGTGGACTAGAGAGGAACTAGAAGATGGGCAGAAATCATTCCCGTATTTTTTGCTACTGCCCTTTTAAAAAAAATGCTGTCTTTTGTAGTAATAAGAAGAAATCTTAAATACTAAATAATCTAAATCTATGTCTCATTTAATTATAGGATTTTGGCAATCCATACATAACCTGCCTTGTTTGTAGATAATGTGTTCTTATTTTACATGCATGATGTATATTTGGTTTAAAAATCATGTCAACCTAACACTATAATTTCCACTCAATTCTAAATTGTTTAACTTCTACAAATATGGGGTAATGCAATCAACTTAAATTTTTTCAAAGGTTTGTGCAACAAAAGTCGTGTTTGCAGTTCAAGATCATGGATGTAATATGCCAAAGGAATTAATAAAATATTCAGCAGAACAAATGTTTATAGTACTTTATTTATTTTATTAGTATTATTATTTTTTGAGTTGAAGGTCTCACTCTGTTGCCCAGGCTAAAGTGCAGTGGCATGATCAAGACAATCATGGCTCACAGCAGCCTTGAGCTCCTGGACTCAGGCTATTTTTCCACCTCAGCATCCCGAGAAGCTGGGGCTACAGGCATGTACCACCACATCCAGCTAATTTTTTTTTTTTTTTGTAGAGACAAGATTTGCTATGTTGCCCAGGCTAATCTCGAATTCCTGGGCCTAAGCAATCCACACATCTTGGCCTCCCAAAGTGCAGTCATGAGCCACTGTACCCTTCCTATAGTACTTTAAATGATGACATCACATCTTCTATAAAGCTACTATTTTACAGGACCTGCACTTAGTCCACCATATCAACTACTGCACCTCTTTTCAGGCTGAAACTTCTGAAAGTTTACAAAAAACATAGTATAGCTCACTAAAAGGTACACATATCAGCAGCTTAGCTGCAGGAGAAAGAATGCATTTTGCAAACTTTAAAACTGTGATGCTTCCTTTAAAATTTGTTTTCACTGACCTCCATTTTCTTGGCAAACTCAAGATGAATTATTCTTCTGCCAAAGGCTGATGTCCTCCACACTGGTACCCCAGTAGAGTGGCATGCAGACGTGGGGTTTTAAAAGACACTTTAACTCATTTTCTGTGGTCTTAGGGCTTTTTGTTGGTGTTGCAGCCTTGGATTATTTCTTTGTTAGATGATTTGTTGGGCAGCTAAGAGACTATGACTGACTCAACTAGGAATGCCTGGCCCCTTCAGAGCCATGTCACATAGGCAACATAGTGTAGCAAAAATGCACTCAGTAAAGGGCTAGGAAACAAGGTAAAAAGGCTTCTTTCCATGTACTAGCTGGAGATACAATGAAATAATGGGTAAGAACATTCTAGCACATAGTATTTTATGGATACTTAAATATTCATTAAAGCAAAATTATCTGTGTTGCTCACATTTTCGTGCTATTGGTATTAAACCTTAAGGGCTATGAATTGAAAGGGAAAATTAAATCAAGAAGACAAAAAATAAAAAAGGAGACCAGTACCATCTTGGCCATTTTTCAGGTTTTGTTGCTCATGAAGTACCTTTGTATTTCTCCTACTGGGAGTAAAATCAACATTAAACATTATGGGCTCAGATGCCTATTAGCATTTCATAAACAGGAAGGCACTAATCTTCTCTTACCTCAGCTGGCTCTTGGAATGGTCAGCGCACACAAGGTTCAGTCAACTGCAATGCTAGTGTCTGAAATGAAATAAGTAAAAATTACTCGTAGGCACTAAGCCTATATTTATTCATCAATAGTCACGGTTTCTTATAGCTACATAGTGATTTCTTGTTTTGCAAAACATTTTCACATTTATTTGACCCCACAACAACTCAGTGAAGAAGCAGGAAGAGATTATTTTACCCATTTCATAGGTGAGAAAACGGAAGCTCACAGCGGGACAGAACGGATGAGAAGAGAACAGTCATAGATCTCATGATTAACTTCACAAATACCGCGTAAAAAGAATATTACTGTCCTCATTTTACAGATGTGGAAACTGAAGTTCAGAAAAGGTTAGTAACTTTCCCAAGACTATGCAGTACAGTACAGGGCAGAGCATGAATTTGGAACTAGGGGCTCTGTCTGCTAGTCCAATAATCTTTCCTCTGCCTTAGTTTCTCCTAGGTTGTTAGATGGGGAAAGCCCAATAACAAATAACAACTCATTGACTTGGTTTGCAAGGCTGAGTATGGAGAGAATAATAAAACCAGCTATTTGATTGACATGAAGAAGTGGAAGAAGCACATGGGATTTAGAGCCTGTTAGACGTGTCTTCCTCTTACCGCTGGCCTTAGGCAAGCTATTTAAACGCTCTGTCAATTTCCTCACATGTAAATGAAGATTATAATATGTACTTCATAACCAAAGCTATCCTAAGTTAAACTTTTTTTTTAGCTGATTTCCCTCCATTAGTCCCTACCTATAGTTATAGATAGTGGTGATAATATTTCTTCCCATAAGCCTATGTTTATATGACCAAAAGATTCAAGGCTAGAGAACATCTCTGAGTAGAGTTCTTTTGAGTTGTGCTTCCTAGTTTTAAAACACTACAATATTTATCTATGTCACTCTCACTCTCACATGATCTCATCTATGAACAAAAACACATACACACACACACACACACACACACACACACACACACACACACACACACACACACACACATATATATATATACCAAAAGACTTCAAGATTCCAAAATCAAATGTCTCCTCAACCCCCAAAAGGCAAAAGAGATATTTTACTTTAGGGGAAAGACCCACTGGGGAATTATACATCTTGTTAAAGTGTATGCCAACGACCACCCTTAGGTTCAGAGAGCTGAAGCTTCCAACAGGACAGCAAGAACAAAGGGAATTTATTTTAATAAAATGGATAGGTTGAGTAGTGTAAATGTCTGGGAAGTGTTATAAAATTCTTTCATTTTCATAAAGGACTCAAATTGAATTAAGAAAAGAATATAGTTGAAAAGGTGTCCTTCAAAAAACTTGTCATCTGCCACCAAAATGAAAACATGAATCATCTTTTAACATTATATTTTATTTTATAGTTTGAAAAAAATCACATGTCCATTGAAATCTCAAATCATCCTTATTATAATACCTATGAGAACTTATTACATCAATTTTATAAATACAGAATCCAAAACTCAAAGATCACATAATTAACATACAGCAGATAAAAGTTTAAAATTGTATCCTGATACCAAAATCAGGAAGCATATTTTTCCAATGTGATACAGCCTCCCCGGAAGGGAAAACAAGTACATAACATAGACAATTCAATTGTCAAAGCACTAAAGCACGTTTAGTTCTGAGATCTGTTTCAGTAGCAAGTGAAAGGAGAGAAAGAAGACTTCACATCTGTGGTCTAACCAGAAGGTGATATATTACTAAGCTGAGGCACAAGGAGTGTTCAATGTAGGGTTACCATGAACACTTTCTCAGATCTCCCCAGTGAAGTTTCAGAGATGTAACAACTTTGGGCAAAGTGTTGAAACACAAGCCATATAAACAAGTCTGCACTAGTAAGTTTTAGTGAAGAGTCCTTCATCAATAAGTCTCATTTAAACCAATAGAAAAGCTGAAGTCTTTGGCTATGGGTTCACCAGCTAATAAGTTCACTAGTCCTGTTCACATGGTTTGAGTGTCATGTGTCCTCAGTAGCTCTGGGTATTTCATAATACAATGGAGTTCTCCATAAATCTATACAGACATCTGGGACAACTGACAAATCCAACTCTTGCCAGTTGGTAATGAAGCCAGTTATCCTTGGCTGCTTTTATGTATTTTATGACTGTTGACCCGCCTGGGCAACTTGGCGAGACCTCATCTCTACAATAAATCAAAAATTAGCCAGGCGTGGTAGCGTGTGCCTGTAGTTCCGGCTGCTTGGAAGGCTGAGGCGGAAGGATCACCGGAGTCCAGCAGGTCGAGGCTGCGGTGGCGGGAGCGGCCACTGCACTCCAGTCTGGGTGACAGAGTGAGACTCCAACTCAAAAAAAAAAAAAAAAAGAAAAGAAAAGGCCAAGAATTATTTTGTGTAGATTTTGTGCATTTTCTTAAGTTTCACGTAGCAGTGAAGGTGGTTGTATTCATATACTAAGATTTGTTTAAATTAAACAATGTTTGAAAAATGTAAGTCTGTCCGCAGAAGCAACTGGACTATTAGGTCAAAGACATTAAAGAAAAACATGGAATGTCTTGCACTCCAATCATTAAATAACACATACAATTTCAAATGCACTCTCACCCACCACCCTAAAATACTTATCAAGAATACAAGATATTCCATTGCTTATGAATGATTTGGTTGTCTCATTAAAGTAATGTTTGCCAGTATTTAATTGCTTCCCTCCCTGATTTTAATTTCCTCACCTGTCAGCATCTATCAGAAGCACTGAAATCTTCTGACATCCTGGTTGATTGTGTTGAAATTAATCAGATTTTTAAAAAGTAAATTGCTTTGGCCTAAAGGTAATGCTCAACTTCTTGATGTTATATTTATAAGGATTCTATCAATGGAACTCATAATCTAGAAATTAAATGAGAGACTTTAAGAATTCTGAGCAGAAATAGAAGAGGCTTACAAATCTCTAGCACTAGATCTTTTAAGATAAGTACTTTAAGAATGACATCAGCAAGATGGCCAATTAGAAGTCCCTAGCTTTGTACCCCTCACAAAGACAGCCAGAAAGACAAATAAAAACTACATTTTAGCAAAAATAACAAAGGGAGAGCGCTAGAGTGTATCAGAAGAGTAACAGAAACCTTGGTTGACACAGAAACTCGAGAAAACCACATAGAGAACGAAGGAAATGCCCAACTTTCACCAAATATTCCCCAACTGGCATCAGCTGGGAACCATGAGGAACTTCTCCCTATAGCTAGAAAGTAAGCAAGAGGAGCCTATCAAGCCCCATCAAAACCTTGGACACCTACATATCTCAACCCTAGGGTCTCCTGCAATCCTCATTGGAACTAAACCCAGCTCAGGGAGTGCCTGAGAACCACATAGCTCTGCTCCCCCTCACCCCCCACCTCCCACCCCCCAAAGAAGTAATCCACACTGGGCTCCACCGCTTGTGGCCTGAGAGGCTACTGCATCATGCCATCTTGTAATTAGAATTATGACTGGAGTGTGTCTTGCTCTGGAGGTAAGTAGCCATGGCTCCCTTTCTTTTCTGAGGCTAAATTGCCACTGATCCACCCCAGCCCAGTTGCCCAGCATCACCAAGACAAGCTTCAAGCAGCCATTATATCCTTCTCTAGGGAACCAGGTATAGGTGGAGTCACTCCATCTACTTTTCCCTCACACCCTTAGGCCAGGGCTGAAGGGGTCCCTACTCCTGAGAAAACAGTACTTTGGCCATTCAGAGGTGTCACACACCCTAGTACTTAAATTGAAGTGGTGCTCTACTCCCAAGGAAATGGTACTTGGGCTGCCTAAAATAGCCACACTCCCCAGGCCTAAGCTGAAGAGACACATTGTGCGCTAGTTAATTGGGGCCATAGCAGAGCTGAGCAGATGTGCATCCCAGAGCTGAGCTGATATTACATTGCACATCCCAATAAAACAAAGCAGTGGCTGAGCTGAGACAACCCAACCTACAAGACAAACAACTCAAGTTCTCCTGGAGCTGGTCTACCACCTTACAGACAGAGCTGCTGAGACACCTCTCTCCCTAGGGAGTAGAATCATCACTGTGCCATTCACTGCTCGCATAGGGCCCAAACAACAGCTGTGCTTTGCCATTTTTGGATGCTGCCATTACAGCACCTGTCTTTAAAGAGCCTAGGATGCTATCAACCCCCTTAATTCCAGGATCTAGACTCATTTCTACATGGGGCCTCATCCCCTGGGATCCAAGTTACCCTGAGCCCTATGGGCTCAGCTTTCCAAACTGCAGCCATATACTCCTCCTTGGGCACACACTTCTAGAGCATTTTTTCTTTCCTGGAGTTGAGTGAGTGCTATGCCCTATTCTCAAAGTGTCGAATCATAGCTGGGCCTGAGCTGCTAGAGGGTTCAGAGTCACAGATCCTGGCTCAATGGGCAACCTACATCCAATCCTCCCAAGAAAGCAAATATGCAGCCCAAAACCCAGGTACCACAATATGTTAGCAAGCCCCACAGCCACTTCAAGCACCTGCACCTGGAATCCAGCACTGCTACAACTATTTTTAGGCCATGTTAGATCTTATACCAAAAGGAATCCCATCAGTTAAGTTTGTCTGTTGTGAGGAAACAAAAATAGGAGGACCCCAAAGCCCTCCTATGTTGACATTGAAAACATTAATAACCTATGCCATCACTGTAGTTGCCACAAACTTTTACACCTTAGGCCACTTAGATGCACTGAGACTCTACAACTGCACTTATCCAGAAACAGAGGCACCACACACTTACCAACCATAACACTCAAACCCAACTGCACGTAAAAGTCTTTTTCTATGAAAGCCACTCTATAAAGTTTGTCTGGAAGAGGCAGTTATTGCACTAGATGAACAGACATTAACTTGTGAACATAAGTAAAAGGAAAAATTAATAAATCTTGAAACCACCAAAGGAACTTAACACTATAGCAATAGGCCTCAATGAAAAGGAAATAAAATTGCCAGAAAAGGAATTCCAAATAATAATCTTAAGAAAACTCAAAAAAATACAGAAAGATAACAACTAAACCAGAAAAACAATACACAATATAAACAAGAAATTCAAGAGATAGAAATTATAAAAAAGAACCAAAGAGAAATCATGAAGCTAAAGAATTTAATGAACACTGATAGTAAAACCAGACAAGGACACAACCAAAAAGAAAACTATATGCCAATATCCCTGATGGACACACTTGCAAAAATTTTCTAGCAAACCGAATCCAGCAACACGTTTAAAAGATCATTCACTGCTGGATGCAGTGGCTTATGCTAGTAAACCCAGTGCTTTGGGAGATGAGATGGGAGAACTGCTTGAGGTATGGATTTAAATACCAGCCTGGGCAATATAGCAAGAACCTATTTCCACAAAACAGTATTTTAAAAATTAGTCAGTGACATGGAGTGTGCCTATAGTCCTAGCTACTTGGGAGGCTGAGGCAGGAGGATAGTTTGAGCCCAAGATTTTGAGACTACAGTGAGCTATGATGGTGCCACTGTACTATACTACAGCTGGACAGCAGAGTAAGATTCTGTCTATAAAGAGAGCAAAAAAGAGAGAAATCATTTACCATGATCAAGTAGGATTAAACCAAGGAATGCAAGGAAGTTTCAACAGGTGCAAATCAAAAAACATACATTACTTCACCAAAACAAAGGACAAAAACTTATATAGCCATCTCAACAAATAAAGGAAAAAAATCATTTGATAAAGTTCAACATCTCTTCATGATGTTTTTTAAAAAGAAAACTCAAGATAGGTATGGAAGAAACATACTTCAACATAATAAAGACCTCATATTACAAACTCATAGCAAACATTATACTGAACAGAGAAAAGTTAGAAGAGTTCCTCTAAGATCTGGAACGAGACAAGAATACTCAATTTTACCACTTTTATTCAAGATAGTACTAGCAGTTCCAGTCAGAACAATCAAACAACAGAAAGAAATAAAGGGCATCCTAATTGGAAAGGAGGAAGTAAAATTATTCTTGTCTGCAGATGACATGATCTTATATGTAGAAACATTAGAAGTTTTACAAAAAAATGCTTAAAACTGATAAACACATTCAGTAAAGTTGCAGCATACAAAATCAACATACAAAAATCAGAAGCATCTCATACAACCAAGAAATAGTAGAAAATGAAATCAAGAAAGCAATCTAATTTACAATAGCTACAAATAAGCATAAAATATCTAGGAATAAATATAGTCAAGAAGGTAAAAGATCTCTACAATGAAAACTATAAAACACTGATGAAAGAAACTGAAGAGAATACAAAAATGTGGAAAGACATCACACATTCATGGATTGGAATCATTAATAATGCAAAAATAACCATACCATCAAACATGATCTACAGCTTTAATGCAATCTCTATCAAAATACAAAAGACATTCTTCACAGAAATAAAAAAAAAAATTCTAAAACTCTCATAGAACTGAAAAAGCTTTGAATAGCCAAAGCAATCCTGAGCTGAAAGAACAAAATTGAGGACATCACATTACCAGATTTCAAAATACACTACAAAACTAGAGCAACCTAAACAATGCAGTACAGGCATTAAAACAAACAGATATACCAGTGGAACAAAATAGAAAAACCCAGAAATAAACCCACATATTTATAGCCAACTGATTTCCAACAAAGGTACCAAGAACATTCACTTGGGAAGGAACAGTCTCATCAATAAATGGTACTGGGAAAACTAAAGATCTATATGCAGGGAAAGGGAACTTCACCACCATCTCTCACCAAATATAAAACCTACTCAAGATGGATTATACACTTAAATGTGAAAAACAGAACTATGAAACTAGTAGAAAAAAACAATGGGAAATCCTTCAAGACATTGACCTGGGCAAAGATTTTGTGACGCTGACCTTAAAACCACAGGCAACAAAATCAAAAATAGACAAATTGGACTATATTGAGCTAAAAAACTTCTGCACAGTAAAACAATAAACACAGTTAAGACACAACCTACAGAATGAGAGAAAATATTTAGAAACTATTAATCTGACAAAGGATTAATATCCAGTATACACAAGAAACTCACACAACTCAACAATAAAATAACAAATAATCCAGTCTTTAAATGGGCAAATAATCTGAATAGATATGTTTCAAAAGAAGACATATAGATGACCAACAGGTATATGCAAAAGTGATCAATATCACTAATTACCAGGGAAATGCAAATCAAAACAACAATGAGATATCACTGACTCCAGTTGGAATGCCTATTATCAAACAAAAAAATAACAAATGATGATGAACAGGCAGAGAACCGGGACATCGTATACACTGTTGGTGGGAATGTAAATTAGTATAACCATTATAGAAAATAATATGGAGGCACCTCAAAAAACTAAAAACAGAGCCACACTCTATTATCCAGCAATCCCACTACTTGGTATACATATTTTTAAAAAGGAAATCAGTATGTTGAAGAGATATCTACACATGCATACTTACTGCAGTAATATTCAGAACAGACAAGGTATGGAATCAACCTAAGTGCCCGACAACAGATGACCGGATAAAGAAAATGTATTAAAATACTATTCAGCCATAAAAAAGAATGAAATCCTGCCATTTGTGAAAACATAGATGGACTTGAAGGACATTATGTTAATAAGTCAGACACAGAAAGTTATATACCATATGTTCTCATTTATATGTGGCCTCATTCATAAAGAAGTTGATCTCATAGAGAGTACAATAGTTGATAGCAGAAGTGGGGAAAAGTAGAGGGGAGGAAAAGACAGTCAAAAATTGGTTAATGGTTACAACAGGGTAGCTAGATAAGAGGAATCAATGCTAGTGTCCTACAACACTATAACATGACTATAATTAACAACAATTTATCATATATTACCAAACAGCTAGCAGAGCAAATTTTGAATGTTCTCAATTTTACAAATAAATGATAAATGAGGTGATATATATGTTAATTACATTGATTTAATCACTACACATTGTAGACATATATCAAAATATCACACCGTACCCCTTAAGTATGTACTATTATATGTCACATAAAAATAATAAAAGCCAACGAAAGATAAGTACTTTTTAAAAATTCAGCTGGGCTCGGTGGCTCAGCCAGTAATCCTGCGCTTTGGGAGGTGGAGGTGAGTGAATTACCTGAGCCCGTGGGTTCGAGACCCGCCTGGGCAACTTAGCGAGACCTCATCTCTACAATAAATCAAAAAAAAGCAGCCGGGCGTGGTAGCGCGCACCTGTAGTTCCAGCTACTTGGAAGGCTGAGGCGGAAGGATCGCTGGAGCCCAGCAAGTTGAGGCTGCAGTGGTCAGGAGCGGCCACTGCACTCCAGTATGGGTGACTGAGTGAGACTTCAACTCAAAAAAAAAAAAAATTCAACCAAGTGTTCATTACTATTCACAATAGCAAAAACATGGAAGCAATCTAGGTTTCCATCAACAGTGGACTGAATAAAGAAAATATGGTGTGTGTATATATATATATATATATATATACCATAAAATACTACACAGTCATAGAAAAGAACAAAATCATGTCATTTTCAGCAACATGGATGGCAGACGGAGGCCATCATTCTAAGCAAATTATCATAGAATCAGAAAACTGAATATCGCATGTTCTTACTCATAGGTGAGAGGTAAACACTGGGCACACACGATCACATGGATGGGAACAAGTACTATGGACTAGTAAGAGTTGAACTACCCTCTCATTAGGTACCATGCTCACCACCTGAAGGGTGGTCTCAACAGAAGCCCAGCCTTCACCATCACACAATATACCTATGTAACAAGCCTACACATGTATACCCCACATTTATTTATTTAAAATGTAAATAAATAAATAAGTGTTCGCTGAGCATATAACAATTGCCAGCAGGCACATTGAGATGAACAGGTAGTAGTATCACATGAAGCTACCTCAGAAAGTTTGCATCAATGGGTAAGAAGTAGTTAAGCTAAACTAACCTTGACTGAAGTAGTTGACTATCTATCTGGTCACTCAAAAGTTATATTTTATACTTAAAATTGTTACCGTTGAATGCACTGTGCTTTCACACGGTTAGGTAATTTTACTCTACTCCAACTCAGTGAGGAGTAACTGATATTATCAGTAGTAATAATACCTGTATTCTTATTTTACAAGAGACAAAGTTAAGGCACAGAGGAACGAAGGGACTATTTCCTAGACAACTAGTTATGAGCACACCTGGTTCTGTGATCTAAATAAAAACAGATCGATCATTCAGCATGATCACTTTGAACAGAGAATAAATTATTTGCAAATCCTCCAATTATAATTAGCCAATGCTAATTCTTTTGGTAATATTTATCAGAAACAATGCTTAAGACACACATTTAGCCAGGCAAGGTAGCTTGCAGCTCTAGTCCCAGCTACTTGGGAGGCTATCTCGAAAAACAGAAGGGAAGGGAAGGAAATGGAAATGAACGGAATGGAAAGGAAAGGGAAAGAAGGGGAAGGGAAAGGGAAAGAAAGGGAGCTTTAGGGAAGGGAAAGGAAGGGAA
>NW_007247456.1:407212-408196 GCF_000164805.1 Carlito syrichta
AGGGGAGGGGAGGTAAGAAAAGGAAAGGAAAGGGGAAGGTCAAGAAAGCAAAGGAAAGGAAGAGACAAAGAAAAAAAAGAAAGTAAAAGAAGAAAGATACTCATTTACGAAACCTACAAGTACAAAACTCTTCTTTTTTTGTGAGTAAGTAGACATTTATTAGAAGACACAAAAGCTCCTAGCAGCAGGAGGGGACCCAAAAGAGGGTTGTAAAAACTATTCTATAAAACTCATCTATAAAAAGTAAATGAAATAATGAGTAGAGAGAAATACTGTACAATATATCCTACTATCATGGGATTATTTTTTATGTATTTATGTTGTTATTCCTACTTGAAAATATAAAAATATGAATTAATGTAAAAATTAGGTCCCAAAGTGAGCCTATAATATTATCACACCTGTCCTTATGCTATTCTGATGATCTGTAGTGCCTAAATTGAACAGAAAAATTAAGAATATTTCATGCATGCAGCAGAGGGTAGAAGGAGCTGAGGGTAACACATGGAACCTAGAGGTCAGTTCTATAAAAATGGCTTTACAATCAAATGTTATCAAACTCCAGTATGGGTCTTATCTTTGAAGTAAACTCAGGCCCTACTCAACTCTTTATTGTCTTTCTGACAGGAAACTTTCAGTGTATGTGTGTGGGGGGAATCAAATAATATATTTTTATTCAAATACTCTGTTAATTCTCTAGGCAGCTGTGATTTCCATTTTAAAAAAGGCCCTGGGTAAAAAGAAAAAGAGTCCTTTTAAGTATCCTAAGTATCCTATTACATTCATATTGCATCTTAGGAAACTGAGGCTTAGAAAGATTAAGTAACTCAATTAAGTATGCTAATCCTGGAGAAAAAGATTACCAAAAAGTCTTATTAGCTGGGCTCTGTGGTTCAGCCTGTAATCTCGTGCCTTTGGCAGGCTGAGGTGAGTGGATTGCCTGAGCCCGCGGGTTCGAGACCCGCCTGGGCAGTGAGATCTCAT
>NW_007247456.1:408296-559865 GCF_000164805.1 Carlito syrichta
CTCCAACTCAAAAAAAAAAAAAAAAAAAAGTCTTATTAATAATATCCCCCAACAGTTGTGTGTAAATAAATCTTGGAAACGATAAATAATTTTAAAAATAAATAAAAAGTTCTCTATTTTCTTAATGCAATAAGATTTGATGAAGCAGTCTTTCTTAAAACTGCTGAAATGCCTAATTTTATATCTATGTCACTAAAGTTACCACATTGTTTTTATCTCTTTTAGTTGATCATGCATCTGGAAGACAGGCACCTTGTCTAACTCAGTTTCTTGAATTCTAATTGCAAGTACAGCATCTATCTAGTCCTTAATAAGTACGCAAAAGAATGTTCATTAAACAAATGAACAAATGAACAAAGTGTTATGCACCTTTTGTAACACCTAGCTCAATGCATATAAGATGTGCTTAGTAAAAGTTAAATTGAAGTTAATTTTTAATGTATTATAACATTAAATGATTCTAAGTTATTGAGTGATTAAGTGAATGGTTCATTGAGGAGTTAAGTGATCTGCAATGAGCCAGTCATCATTAGCCCATTAGAGAGATGAAGAATGTTTTTCACAGGAAGAATAATAGAGATTGAACACATGAGTAGAAATGGAGGCAGCAGTCAAGAAGATTCATGAGGAGGAAAACAGTATTTGTCAAGCAAATCATGCTAAGTTCTAACAACAAAATAAGAGAAGAAATAAATCTAGAGATGATGGTAATGTTTATAAGAGTATAGGTGTTGATAAAATCCAAAGAGGGAAGGAGAGAAGGAGGGAGGAACTCTTGAAATCCTAAACGTTATAAACCAAGTGCATGTGTGAAAGCAATTATAATAGATCATAGACCAAATAATTAATCAAGCTAAAGTAAAATATATTAAACACATCATGTTTCAGTATCTAAGCAAAGCATCTCACAACCTTTAATTCTTAAAAATAGCCCTGGAAGCTATTACATTCATATTGCATCTTGGGAAACTGAGGCTTAGAAAGATTAAGTAAATCAATCAAGTTTACACATTTAATAATTATGGTACTAGAATTCATATCTCGGGTTATAGTCTCACAAATGTATACTGTGTACTCATACGATTCCTAGCATATTATTGGAGAAAAGTGGCCTTGAAGGAGTCCCTTGGCATTGATGTCATAATGGAAATCTAGAAGTAATGTAGAAATGAGGAAAGCACAAAGAATATGAACATCCAAAGCTTTTTATGAGATGTAGTAGCAAGAAAACCTCTGAAGGAGGAGAGGAGGCAGATAGGGGAATTAAAGGTATCTTCAGGTATCTGGGAACATGTCAAATGTAAGAGGCAGTTTAAAGAATTAAAGCTATGGACTTCCAGCAAGATGGTGATGGGACAGCCTGGTCTATGAAACCCTTTGCAAAGGAGAATGCAGAGGGTCTCTGGCTCTCTTCCTGGGGGCTGCAGATCCCAACATCAGCAACCTGCTCTTCACATAGAGCTCAGCCGGCGCCACCACTGGGATATCACAGCGTCTGGACAGCCACTGCAGCTGCAGACACAGCAGCCAGTGACACAGCAGCAGCCGGTGCCACCGGGGCCTCCGTGGCGGCCATAGCGCATCACGCCACCCATGCCTGAGGTGATCCACAACTTCAGTCCTTGAAGCCCCTGAAAGCAAGATCTACTGGGATCGCTGTTACCTCTGTTGCCACCATGACGTCCTGCCAGCCGTGGGTCTCCTCCTGTGTGCCCTGAGGCAAGCTCCCATCTCGGCTTCTGCCCCGACTCCTATCCAGCTCCATCCCACATGGGGCGAGCAGCTGAGATCGCGCCACCTGCTGGCCATTAAAGTAACAACACTGAAACGGGAAAAACCTTGAAAAACAGGCCAGATTTGAGTGAAATGATGGTGATCTGAAATGTCCGTCACAGCAAGCCAGGGGCAACTGATCTTAACTGTGAACTAATTTACCAGCTAGAGAAGACAGCTAGAAATCAGGGCTGAAAGGACATTGAACTTAAACGAAAAGTCTCAGAGTGTGCTCGATTGGTTCTGTTAGTTTAATGACTTGATTCTATTCCTACTGTTTTGTTCCTTTTTTTTTTCATTTCCTCTTCCTTTTCTTCTCTTTTCTCCTTTCTGTAAACCATATCTTTGTACAGAGGAACAGCACACCAATAAGGTGATTGGTTAGCTTGTATGTTAGCATCATTGTATGTTTTAGGTTTTTTTTATATGGGAGTTGGTTAGTCTGTAGCCGTGGTCTATTGTTTTTATCTGTTTCAGTTTAGGTCTCTCTTTCCATTTGTTGGTACACTCGTCTGTTTCCCCCCTTACCTCCCTAATCCTCCCACATTCTGCTCCATTCTCTTCCCTCTGCTAACCACATTTTATTTCAGGGAGTAAACTTACAGCCCCACTGCATGGACAGATTCCAAGGCAGTGGGAAGTGGGTTTCAGATTATCCACACACCTGTCAGCAAATACCAGGACCTGCAGATAGATTTTAAATCATAGCTCCCCCCTTAAGTAAATCTCAAAACTGCAAAAAGGACCACCCCCCACCTACAGTGCAACTCCAGATTGAGGAAAGTAAGAGGGCATACATAAAGAATAGGAGATTGAACAAACAGAAGTAAAAGCAATCCCTCTACCCCTGAATAACAGAATTAAAGAAGACGGTGACGTGGTGGAAGGAAAAAGTAGGGAGGGAGAAAAAAACCACACAAATGAAGAAAAACCAAAAGAAGAATATAGGTCTCACACAGACCACTGGGTGATCAGACACTGAGAAAACAGATTCCGGAACACAAACAATGAAGAGCCCCCAGAATGACTGGTCACATGCAACAAACCCAGATATCAAGACATTAATAGAGAAAATTTAAAAAATTGAGGAGAGACAAGGGGAAAATAGGAAGGAGCTGATATCAGAAATAACAGCAGTAAAGAATACTGTGATGGAAATAAATAACAAACTAATAAGCATGGAAAGCAGAATTAGCCAGGCAGAAGATAGAATCTCAGAGCTTGAAAACCAAAACACAGAACTAACCCAAACTGTCAAAAGCATAGAAAAGAAGCTCAAAAAGACAGAACAAAACCTTCAAGAGATGAATGATCACTTCAAGAGACCAAACCTAAGAGTAATTGGCCTTCCTGAGGCAAAGAGAGAAACAGAGGCCACACTGGAACAAGCATTTCATGAAATCATTCAAGAAAACTTCCCTCATCTCATCAAGGATGAAAAAATTCAAACACAAGAGATTCAGAGAAACCCTATAAGACAACAAATAAGAAGACCAACTCCCAGATATATGATAATTCGACTAAACAAAGTAGGTATAAAAGAAAAAATCCTAAAGTCTGCAAGAGAAAAAGGTCAGACTATGTACCAGGGAAGACCAAATAGAATAGCAGCAGATTTATCTACAGAAACCCTCCAGGCTAGGAGAGCTTGAAGCCCTATCCTCAAAGTTATAAAAGATAAACAATTTCAACCAAGAAAAACGTACCCAGCCAAGCTAAGCTTCATCAGTGAGGGAGAAATGAAATCTTTCCCAGATATCCAATCCCTAAGAAACTATGCTGCCACAAGACCACCTCTACAAGAAACAATTAAAAAAGCACTGAACACAGAAGAAAAGGAAAAAAGAAAAACAACGTTCTTCACAAGAGTACAGGCAAAAGATTAAAAACACACATGATCCAACTCTAAACCAAAAGAAAGACAACACACAAACAGGAAGAACAACAACTCTGTAAGAACATTATGATAGGAATCAACTCTCACATTTCAATAATTAGTTTGAATGTGAATGGACTAAATGCACCACTGAAAAGACATAGAATGGCAAATGGATAAAATATCACCAGGCAACATTCTATTACCTTCAAGAGACTCACCTCACTAGAAAGGACACTCACAGACTCAAAGTAAGAGGATGGGAAACAAATTTTCAGGCGAATGGAACACAAAAGAAAGGAGGAGTTGCAATCTTAATCTCAGATAAAATACCCTTTAAGCTATCAAAAATTAAAAAAGATATAGAAGGCTTAATGATAAAAGGTTCAATCCATCAACAAGAAATATCCATCCTAAAGATACATGCACCGAACATAGGAGCACCAACTTTCAAAAAGCAGCTCCTAGGTAAACTAAAAAAAGATATTGACTCCAATAACATCATAGTTGGGGACTTTAATACCCCACTCACAACCCTAGACAGATCATCAGGACAAAAAATCAACAATGAGTTCCGAACCTCAATGTGACTCTTGATCAAATGGACTTAATTGATACCTACAGTACCCTCCATCCAAAGACCACAGAATACACATTCCACTCATCACCGCATGGAACGTACTCTAAACTCGAGCACATACTTGGCAATAAATCAAGCATAAGCGAATTTAAAAGGACTGAAATTTTACGATGTACCTTCTCGGACCACAGTGAAATAAAAATAAACATTAACACCAACAAGGTCCCTCCAAAACCCACAAAGACATGGACACTAAACAGCATGATGCTGAACAACTTCTGGGTCAATGAGAAAATCAAAAGAGAGATTAAAAGATACCTGGAAACAAATGAAAATGAAGAAACGTCTTACCAAAATCTATGGGACATCATGAAAGCTGTAGTAAGAGAGGAATTTATATCCCTACAAACACAAAAGAAGAAAATGGAAGGAACACAAATTAACAGCCTAAGAAGCCACCTAAAAAAGCTGGAAAAGCAAGACCACAAAAACCCTAATTTCAGCAGAAGAATCCAGATCACCAAAATAAAAGTCCAAAATCAGGACATAGAAGACAAAAAGATAATACAAAAAAACAATGAAACAAATAGCTGGTTCTTCATAAGGATAAACAAGATTGATGGTCCCCTAGCTACACTGACCAAGAAAAAGAGAGAAAAAGCCCAAATAAAAACAATCAGAAACACAAAAGATGAAGTCACATCTGATCCTGAAGAAATACAAAGGATCATTAGAGACTACTATGTACACTTGTTTGGAAACAAACTTGAAAATGGAGGACTTTTCGGAGGACTTTTCAGAAATGGAGGACTTTCTGTCATCACACAACCTGCCTAGGTTGAAACAAGAAGAAATCTAGACCCTAAATAGACCAATAACAATCAAGGAAATTGACTACATAATAAGAAAACTACCTACAAAAAAAAAGCCCTGGACCAGATGACTTTCCAGCAGAATTCTACAAGACATTTAAGGAGGAGCTTATACTAAACCTACTGAAGGTATTCCAGGCAATTGAGAAAGATGGAAGTCACCCCAAATCATTTCATGAAGCTAACATCACATTAACAACCAAGCTAGGTAAAGACCCAACAAAGAAAGAGAACTACAGGCCAATATCTTTGATGAACATAGATGCTAAAATTCTCAACAAGATCCTAACAAACTGGATTCAACAACATATCTCAAAAATCATCTATCATGACCAATTGGGCTTCATCCCTGGGATGCAAGGCTGGTTCAACATTTGTAAAACCATATATGTAATTAAATACATCAACAGATGTCAAAACAAAAACCACATGATTAGATCATTAGTTGCAGAAAAAGTTTTTGATAAAATCCAGCATCCCTTCTTGATAAATACCCTCAAACAGCTAGACATACAGGGAACATACCTCAAAATAGTAAAAGCCATCTACGAGAAACCCACAGCCAGCATACTCCTAAATGGAAAAAAACTGGAACCATTTCCCCTGAAAACTGGAACAAGACAAGGATGCCCACTCTCACCCCTCCTGTTCAATATAGTATTGGAAGTCCTGGCTAGAGCAATCAGAGAAGAGATGGCAATCAGGCATATTCAAATAGGAAAAGAGGAAGTCAGGCTATCTCTCTTTGCAGATGACATGATCGTGTACCTTGAAAACCCAAGAGAATCTGTCAAAAACCTCCTTACACTGAAAAAGGACTTTGCAAAAGTCTCAGGATATAAAATAAATGTGCAAAAGACAATTGCATTTCTTTACACAATGATAAACAAACAGAAACCCAAATAAAAAGCACAATTCCATTCACAATAGCTACAAAAAAAATGAAATACCTTGGCATCTTCCTCACCAGAAATGTGAAAGACCTTTTCAATGAAAACTACAAAACACTGCTCAAAGAAATCAAAGATGACACAAACAAGTGGAAAAATATCCCATGCTTATGGATTGGAAGAATCAACATTGTGAAGATGTCCATCTTACCTAAGGCATTCTACAGATTTAATGCAATACCCATCAAATTACCAGCAACATTCTTCTCAGACCTAGAAAAAATGACACAGGAATTCATATGGAAACACAAACAACCAAGAATAGCCAGAATAATCCTCAGCAAAAAAAAAAACAAAACAAAAAACAAAGCAGGTGGTATCACATTACCAGACTTCAAACTTTGCTATAAAGCTACAATAATCAAAACAGCTTAGTATTGGTACAGGAACAGGCATACAGACCAATGGAATAGAATTGAGATTCCAGAAGCAAAACCTCAATTTCTCAACCAACTCATCTTCGACAAAGCCTCCACCACCTACCACTGAGGAGAGGAGAACCTATTCAGTAAATGGTGCTGGGAAAACTGGCTGACCACATGCAGAAGATTGAAACAGCCTATCTATCTATCCCCATACACAAAAATTAACTCTAAATGGATCAGAGACCTAAATGTAAAACCTCAAACCATAAGAACCTTAGAAAATGAAGGACATACCCTCATGGAAATTGGAACCGGCATCCAATTCATGAACAATACCCAAAACCCACAGGCCATAAGAGATAAGATAGAGAAGTGGGATCTCATTAAACTGACAAGCTTCTGCAAAGCCAAAGAAACCATCAAGAGAGCAGGGAGACAGCCTACAGACTGGGAAAAGTATTTGCCAACTCAGGTCTGACAAGGCTTAACATCTTGAATCTACAAGGAACTCAAACGTGCTAAAAAGAAAAAAACAAACAACCCCATTATAAAGTGGGTAAAAAATATGAACAGACACTTCTCAAAGGAAGACATCCGAGCAGCCAACAGACACATGAAAAAATGTTCAACCTCACTTATCAACAGGGAGATGCAAATCAAAACCACACTGAGATACCACCTAACTCCAGTCAGAATGGTAATTATCAATAACTCAAAAAATAACAGCTGCTGGAGAGGGTGTGGTGAAAAGGGAATACTTCTACACTGTTGGTGGGGGTGCAAACTAGTGCAACCTCTGTGGAAAACAGTATGGCCCTTCCTAGAAGCTCTAAATATTGACCTCCCATATGACCACACAATCCCCCTACTGGGAATATACCCTGAAGAACTCAAATCACTCTATAAAAAAGATACCTGCACATGTATATTTATCGCAGCATTGTTCACAATAGTAAGAACCCGGAAGCAACCATGCTGTCTATCAAAAGAGGACTAGATTTTAAAAATGCGGTACATATACATGATGGAATACTACGCAGCCATAAAAAAGAACAAAATCATGAATTTTGCAGCAACCTTGATGGAACTAGAGTCTAATACTGAGTGATCTCTCACAGAAACAAAGATCTGAGTATCACATGTTCTCACTCATATAGTGGACCTTGAATATCCAATGTAATACTATAAGAAAATGACTGACAGTGGTGGGAAACTATGGGGGGGAGGGAAAGGGAGATGTGATTAATGGTAGTAAATATCTGTCTGGGGATGGGGAGACACCTCTTATCAACAAGGGTGCCTGAACGAAGCATATTTGTATAACTAACCCTTAACTGTACCCCACAATATCATAATAAAAAATATTGATTAAAAAAAAGATTTAAAGCTATCTTTGGATATTTGGGGACAGGTCAGGTATAAGCTATATTATACTTTTTTTTCAAAATATACAATGCTAGAAATATTAGAATTGAAACAGTGAAAAATCCAGTTTCAGAGCAATACAAAGAATAACTTTAAACATGATGCTGTCCATCAATAGAACAAAGAGTCTCACAAAGAGCTGGAAGTGTTCAAGTAGAGGCTCAATAGCCATCTATCAGAGAAGACATGTGAATCCTGGCAGTGGGAAAGAGAGCATTAAAAGATGGACATTGCAATTCTATGCTTTGAAGATTTAGCAGCTCAATACAAGAAGATAAATAACAGCTCAAATCTGTAGATAAAAATTTGAAGAATGCCCTCTAAAGAAGACTTCCCTGGGTAAATCCATTCAATACATCCCTGAAGTACCTATGATACCAAGCTGGAGACAGCCTCATTCTCAGGAAGCTTAGACAAGGAAGCTAAAAACACATATATTGAAAAGTTTAATCAGCTACCACTAAATAATTTGTGAGCCTAATCACTTGCTAGAAAAGACCATAACTTTAAGTCTAACGAAGAAAGAATAAGAAGACTACAGGTCTTACAGGTAACAGTACAAACAAGAAATATCAGTTCTGTGGAAAGAAAAGTATATCACCAAAGACTTACTAATGAGGAAGAGCTTATTCACAAGGGTAACCTAAGGTCAAATCAAATCACACTTTGGGCTAGCAAAGAAAGACATGCATGAAGAAACAGGAAAACATTATTAAAATTTGACTCCGCCAGGCTCGGTGGCTCAGCCTGTAATCCCAGCACTTTGGGAGGCTGAGGTGAGTGGATTGCCTGAGCCTGAGGGTTTGAGACCCACCTGGGCAACTTGGCGAGACCTCATCTCTACAATAAATCAAAAATTAGCTGGGCGTGGTAGTACGTGCCTGTAGTTCTGACTACTTGGAAGATTGAGGCGAAAGGCTCGCCAGAGCCCAGCACACTCCAGTCTGGGTGACTGAGACTCCAACTCAAAAAATAAATAAATAAATAAAGTTTGACTCCAAAAGCTCATAGCTGGGGAAAGACAGCTCAGCGCTGGATGAGAAGTAGGTAAGTAAGACCTTGTAAAAGAACACCCAATTCATGTGAAAATGAGAGAACAATACATTTAAGAGTCTGAAAGCTTCCTTCCCCAGTTTATTAGATTTAGCCATATATGTTACACAGCATTTCCTGCAAACTCCAGATTCCCCAAAATATGAGAGAGTTTTTAAAGAGAACATATAATACCAGGGTCCAATTCTGCTAACTTTCTCAGCATTCTTCAATACAACCTCACAGTCTGACTAGTTTTTACTGAAAAAACAGATCACATAAAACATCATAGTCTAAAGTAAAATTATGAGCAAGTTTTATTGTGCAAACTTCCTCCTGCAGGAAAGGGGAGGAAGGAGGGGGAGAGAGAAAAAAAAATTAACAGAGAATAATTGGGAGCAGAGGTGCAAGGGAGTTTGTCCGGTGAGATGACCTGTAGTGATATAAAAGATAAGAGTTGTGTGAATAATTTTCTTTCCTGTGATGTTTAACTAATTTAATTTAGATGAAAAATTAATTGGGTCCTTCAACTCAAACTCATTGATTCTTTCTTCCCCACAAAGCTGGAATTCTATCTTATCCAGAATACAAACAGTCAATTGCTCCATTAATTTCCCTCTAAGTCGTGGCAAAGACAAAGCATACTCTGTTTAAATCAGCAAGAGTGGTTCCTAGTGAAAAGCAGAAAAGAAAGTAGTAGTGAGTGGAGAGTAGGAAAAAATATGCAACAGGTTTAATATTTTATATTTTGGGAATAATATTCCCCAAAATCAATAATTATACAGGTTGAGTATCGCAAATCCCAAAGTCTAAAATTTGAAATGCTTCAAAACGCAAATTTTTTGAGTGGAGACATGAAGCTCAAAGCTTACTGGAGCATTCTGGATTTTGGATTTGGGTTTTGAGATGCTCAACCAGTAAGTATAATGTAAATATTCCAAAATCTGGAAGTATCCAAAATCCAAAACAAGTCTGGTCCCATATATTTCTGATAAGAGATATTCAACCTATTTATACTTGTCATCATCATCTCTGAGAAGGTTGTTCAGAAACCTTTACCTGGAAGTTCCTGAAGCTGAAACGGGAAATCAAAATGAAATAAAGAATTAACTAACAACTAGGTTCTTGTCCCAGCTCTGCCACTAACACATGCTGCCATCTTGGACAAGTCTCCTCCCACTATCCTCTCCTGTAAAGTGAAAGGACTGGATTACATTGGTGGCTTTTAATGTGTAATCCCCAAATGTGTAGGGATCCTCTAGATCCTTATAGGAGTCTAGAAGTTCAAAACTATTTTAACAATAATACTAAGATGTAATTTGCCTTTTCACTGTGTTGTCATTTGCACCAATGGTACAAAAACAATAGCAGGTAATAAGCTGCTGGAGTCTTAATATGAATCAAGGCAGTTGCTTCACCTTAAAACACATACAATGAAGCAGGACGGGAAGCCAGTTTCACTTAAGACACTCCTTATTGCATTAATAATAATTGTTATTATTTTTTAGAGACAAGATTTCACTATGTCACTCAGACTGGTCTCAAACTCCTAGCTTCAAGTGATCTTTCCATCTCAATCTCTCAAGAAGCTGGGATTACAGGTGAGAGCTACCAAATCCAGCTATGGCTACAGCTATTAAAGATATGCATTAAAAATTATTAATTTTATTACCTCTCCGTCTCTGAAGACACATATTTTTGATATTGTGTGTGACAAAATGGGAAGTAGCCATGAAGCACTTCTACTGAACCAAAACTACAATACCAAACTACAACTGTCTCCAAGAAATGTATTTGTGCAATTGTTTACGTTGAGAGCTGACATCTTTTCATGAAATATCACTTTTATTTGAAACGACTGACAAACTATGGTTCTTTAAATCTGGGTTTTACCAGATATTTTCACAAAAATAAACCAAGAGAGTATATCACTTCAAAAAAAAACTAATAGCTTTTTATTGCTTGCCAATAATAAAATTCAAGTTTTAAAGTGAAAATTATAATTTTGAAAACCTTACATCTATCACCTTGTTCTTGACATATTTCTAATACTTAAAATACTTTTTTTGATCAACTGAGTGGTGATATCAGTGAAGATGACTTTCTTATATTGTAGAATGAAATGTGTCAATGTTTGGACGATCTGCATAACTCAGCAAACCCATATTTTCTAAATAATTAATGCATGTTACAAAATCACAAAAGAAGATCCATTCAAAGTAGAAATTAGGCCAATATATATTAAGACAACAAGGTATAAAGAGTTCATTAATATGATTTTAGATTATACATTCGAACTAACTTGTAATAAAATACTAAGTTTTGATAACTATCAAACTCAAATTTTTGTAGAGTATCAAAGAGGAAAATCCACAATTACTTTCTTTTTTTTCCTTCCTTTATCAACTAAATAGCTGTAAGAAGCTGGATTTTCTTCTAGACTTCATTCAAAACAACATAGCACAATAAATTAAACGCAGAATCCAGCTACCACTTTCCTCACTACTTTTTTCTTCTTTTCAAAAATGTACTTATTTTTCATATTAAAAATTCTTTTAACCTGCCTGGGCAGGCGAGACCTCATCTCTACAATAAATCAAAAAATTAGCTGGGCGTGGTAGCACGCACCTGTAATTCCGGCTACTCGGAAGGCTGAGGCGGAAAGATCGCTGGAGCCCAGCAGGTCAAGGCTGCGGTGGCCGGGAGCAACCACTGCACTCCAGTCTGGGTGACAGAGTGAGACTCCAACTCAAAAAAAAAAAAAATTCTTTTATTTCTCAGTTTTAATTTCAAATATGGTAAACATCATTAGGTACAACTCACACAAACAAAAGTTCATTTTTAAGAGTATCAAGGAGTCCAGAAATAAAACCACTGGATTAGATAGGACTCTATATTCCTTCACTGCCCAGCACTAATTTCCTTTGGTCCTAAACCATTAGGAAAGATAAAAAGTGGCTTACCTGTACTTTCAGATCTTCCTGCCTGTTAGCTTTATATAAATACCACTTCAGTGAACCACTGGAAACACTGAAACATCTGTATGGTCTCACATGGAAGAGTCCGTTGGTTAGTCAAAAATATTCATTGTGTGCCTTCCATGGGGCAGGCACTGGCTAACAGGGCACCTGGATCAGAATTCAGACTCCACTGGCACTTGGGATATATTGTTGGCCAAAATACAAACTGTATTTAAGTCTGTTTCTTTACTGTGAAATAAGAACAACGGGCCCTGCTTCATAAGATTATTATTTAGACCCAATAAAATGGTCCATTAAAGAGTTTACTATAATATATGCCTAGCATATACTAAACACTCAGTAAATCTTAACCATTGTTAAACTAAGATGTCGCTTACCAAAAATGACTGCACTGTTCATGAAAGAGATAAAAATAATCTTGCCATATATTTTCAAGGGCTCAAAATCTATCCCAGTTACAGACTCATCCAGTTAGATAATAACAGAAAAGTATCCAGGAGTACTAGTTTCTGAGGTACTGGTCTTACCTCAAGAGTCAAAGAATTAATCTTTGGTCCAGATTGAAATCAGGGTTGTAATCATGGCCCAGTCACTACAGAAGCTCCTAAACTCTATGTGGTCAAAAGACCAAGCAATTTGTACCCAACATCATTCTCAGCATAATGTTGCCAAGACAGAGGATGATAAGGAAGTAAGGATTCAAATTAAGTTCTGAATTAGACAAGAGAAGAGATTTTTACTTTTCCTTTGTTTGGACAAAAGGTCATGTTCACTGTATCACTTCATATAAAATCCAAAATTGAGGTTGAGGCTTGTCAATCTGAGGTCAACCCAAAAGAATAAAAGATGTCTTCATATTACTAAAAAAAGAATACAAGCAGGAAGGCAGAGTGAATCCCCTTGATGTATTCCTTTAAATCAGAAATATAATCCTAAAGGACAGATACATGAACACTTACAATTTATTTACTAATGTATAAAGAAATTAATCATTAAACTATTATATTGGTGAGGCCCAATTTGACTTTTCATGGAAAAAGCATGATGCTATCTTTATTTCAATTTATTTCATCAACTTTAAGTACAACCACTTTAAGTATAACAATATCTGACTAGCCTAGTGAACTCTAGCTGCTGATTTAATAGAATGATGTAAGTTACACTTCCCGAATAATGTATAGAAATGATCATGCCCCCTTAACAGCACTTGGATCTTCAATCAGGAAATTCAATTTTAGCTGCAAAACTATGTTTTGGCAAAAGTGCAATTGAACTCAGTGTACTTGTCACATTTCTAAATATACTCTGGTCACCATGACAACAAGAGAGACTGATGGATTGCTTAAAAGAGTACGGTATATTTAATTGTCAGCATTTTAAACTGACTCAGAAAAATGCTGTGTGATAGGTCTACTCTCCATGGTTACTGCTGGCTGGGTCCATAATAATAAAGGTTCACATACGCACATTGCCAACGTGCGCACAAAGAACGTAAAAGTCGGAAGGCCTGGTATTTCTAAGCACATCAAACGCCAAACTTAAGGCTTTAGAAAGAACTTGTTATCATTAAGGTGCCACTCAAGAACCTCTCTCCCAAAATAGTCAGATGAATCTCAGGATCCACATCTGCATTCATGGCCACTAGAGCAAATTCATAAATTGGATTCCAACACCTGCTTATCTCTCACAGATTAAAGATAAGAAAAACTTGAGGGCATTTTTTGCTGAAAAAGGAAGTAAGAGAGACTCTTTGTTCTTTTCATGGAGACCTATTCCCAGATGATAGTCCTCTAGATTCCATTTATTTCTTAAACAAATGCTTCCTGAGCAAAAATTCCTGTGCCGGGGAATCTTCTATAGATCGAAGATATGAACACTACAAACAGACCTGGCCCCAGTTTTCAAGAAGCTGACATTCTGAAGTAAGAGGAAGACAAAAATATAAATAAATAATTCATTAAAAAGAATGAAATAATTCAAATAAAATGATCCATTAAATTATTGAATTTACTATACATAGTGCATAACATAGAGCAAGCACTCAGCAAATCTTCATCATTATCGTTACAACAAAGATATCGCTCACCAAAACAGTTTGCAATGTATATAAAGACAACAAAAGCATACTCATTATGCTTTTAGAGAACCATAAGTGCTATGTCAAATACAAAGCAAGATAATGGGAGACAATGATAGGGAGGAATGAGGTATGCTAGTCTAGCTGAAAAAAAATAGGAGAGATCTAGGTGAGGAGATTGCATTTGAGCTGAGCCTTGAAAGATGATTTCTAAGCTAGTTTTGTATGGAATCAGAGGAAGTTCAGGTGGGAACAAACTTGGCTTATACCCAGGGCTAAAGGAAGGCCAGTTTGGCATGAGTGTGAGATATGGGAGAAGGCACAGGGCTATAAGAGGGTCTTTCAAATGTTTCTACAGATGTTCGCTGACTTCTGATGGGTTATATCCAGATAATCCCAACGTGAAGTATAAAAATCAAAAGTTAAACCACCATAAGTGAAAGACCTTCTGTAGATACCACAGAAGCCACTGCATGGTTTGGAGGAGGGAGGAGGGGGGAGGTGGTGTCACATTTGCCAAGCAACAATTTTAGAAAATCTCTTCATGTAATGTAGAGAAGGGCCACAAGGGGAAACCATAAAAGCATGAAAAACATTTCAGAGACTCTATTGCCATAGTTGAGGCAATGGATGGTAACTTGAATTTAGGTGGATACAAAAGAGGACAAGAGCAATTAGAGCCAGGAAATGTTCTGGAGGCAGAAGAAATACACACTGGCCAAGCATGTACTCTGAGCAAAATTGGTAGTACAATGAATTGAACAGAGCCCCTATGTTATGTTTGAAAACATGCCCCATGATTGAGGAGGCCATGAGCTTGAGGTGCTGTGTTTCCAGCAAGCTCTCAGTGACACTGCTGCTCTGTAAACCTCACTTGAGAACCAAGATTCTAGGAGTCAAGGGGCAGGAACACTAATAGAGCAAGAGGTGATGGAGGTTTGGTTTAGGGTAATAATAGGTGAAATGCAGACAATAAGAAGAATTTTAGGAGATATAGCAAAAAAAGAAACTACCCAAGACTCGAGGACTCAATAGTCCATGAGTTTAAAATGTTTTAAAAGATGACGGAATGAAATCTGAACTTTCCTTAATGAAATTGTTCACTATATAGATACAACTACACAGTTTCTATCTATTTAGTACAAAACACTTTTTAACTAATATTTCATGTAGTCATCGCTATCCCTATAAAATAGGGCCAGGGAAAATAACTGTTCTTATAGATAATAATAGCAAGAACAATACCAATCTCTTATTGAGAGCTTATTCTGTGTCAAGCACGTTGTAAAATGTATTATCTCCAATTTGACAATATTGTTATTCCTATTTAACAAATGACAAACCAATACTAGAAACGTTATATAGTTCAACCAGAATCATTCCTCTTTCAGTTGGATTCAGACCCAGGAACAAACCCTAAAATCTATGGACTTCACTTCCATTCTGCCTAAGAAGTTGAATCTACAGGAGAATAAGATGCTCAGTTGGGGCATTCATCCTCAAAGGGCTCCCCCTTCCTCTACTGACTAATCTTCAAGACTACAACAGGCAAAACTTGATACATAGACCATAGTAGCATAGTAGTGAAGTGCCTAAGGTCAGCAGAACCATGACTTATTAATTCATATCCACATAAACCAAATATGGCTCGAGTGGTTCATGGACCATTCACAGTGCTTGAGTTCAGACTATGCCTCAGTACTCATCTTCTAGTACTTTTTTTATGGAGCCATTTTACCCATTTTACTTATTCTTTTTTATGGTTTATTCTTTGCTTTATATTTTCTGCCCAGAAAGTAATGGACTCTCTACACTGTGATGTATCTGGAGTGAGGATATGAGAAAGAGGTCCTTATTTGTGGAGATGCATGCTAAACGGCAGTAGATATTCACAAGGCATAAGCAGATAAGAAAGATAAGTTTAGGCATTTCCCCAGCCCAGGAAGTGGGTAAGAAATGAGCCACAAGATCTCCCTTCTAGTCACCCAAGTGTGCTTTCCCAAGATGATTCACAGGTTTGACTCCACAGACCTGACAAAGAGGGCCGTCTTCAGGAAGATGAAAGGATGTTTTTATGCCTGCTCTCTCTCTTTTTTTTTTTTATTTGTTCCTTCTCGAGTAATAACTATTAATTGTGCTGTGCGGGCAGTACAGAGATGAGTCTACCGGGAAGCCAGCACAAATCCATCAAGTGCTTTTAGTCCAAGCTTTTTAGAAGCAATTGCTTACCACATTTTCACTGCTCTTTGTCTCACAACTAGAATTAGAGTGGATTTTACCACACAATCCCTCTAATGCCCTTTTCCTCCACCTTTAAAGAGAGAAGATAGCCATTGGTCTATCACCAGCAAAATCATCAGATATATGTGAGAAAACCAATCATTTGGTGTTTATAAATACTAAGTGTTGGGCTCTGAGATAGGTGCCCTATATACATTAACATATGACAACCCTGTGAAGCAGATATTGTCTATATTGGACAGATGAAGAAATTACTGCTCAGAGATGATAAGTTGCTTATGTAAAGACCTATAACTAGAAAACAACAGAGACAGGAAGTAAACACAAGTCTTCTGATTCCAAGGCCGATGCTTTTCCCATCACAACAGCTGCCCAATATACTTACAAGAGCACCCACAACCTTCAGTTCTCTTCTACAAGAACCAAGGCTTCAAATATTACTTAAAAATTTGCATATAAACAAAAGGCCTGCCTTACGAGGCTTTTTCTGGGAATAGTGAGCAGCAAAGCCATCGTAAATTCTATAAATGTTGCCACTGACCAAGACAACCTTTTCCTGACAGGTTTCAGCAATCAGAGTCTGCTCCGTGCCTAAGCTAGAATCATGGAGGCTCTTGAACTTCCCAGCACAGGACTCTCTGACAAAACATCACATAAAGACCAATCCCTTGCCTAATCCCAGGGAATGCACTAAAGAATGCACTAAAGGTTCGGGAGAATGGACATAATGAAAAACTGAGGGCCTGTTTACAGAGGCTGTAGCCTGTTATGAAATATAATAAAATAAAATCACCAAATGAAAAGTTAATATAGTCTAAGCTTAAACTAGCCTTTTCATTATTATTCCCAAATTCTCCATAGTATAGACAGATGTTGAAAAGAACAGAGCCACAGGAAAAATAAAAATAATCCAGTCCTCAGGCCCTTAGATATAATATCTCAGCAAAGATGGGGATTCATATATGTAAGTAGCATCCTCTTGTGTCTCCCCTTATCCAGAGGGTGGTGAGGTTAAGCATTTTGAAAAGATTCCTTATCATAAGCTGAGCTGACAGGGATACCTGATGAGAATGGTAATTAAATCAATAAGTAAATAAACACTTGGATCAATGTTCTTTACTTTTGCTGGCTGGCTGTCTTAAAATGGGTTATCTTACAAAGGTGAATATTTCTCTCTTTCAACCACAAATGTAAGGCAGCTTCACAAAGTTTTCTCTATTTTAAGGTTATTTTTTTCAATAAATGCCAGTGAACTACCTTCTATGTGTTAGTGTGTGGTTTGGGAGGGAAAGGATAGTAGAAAGAGAAAAAGACACAATCCCTGTTTTCAAAGAGCTCAAAGTCTGGTACCTAAGGCCAAACACAAAATGTTGTGATTTTTTTTTAAGTCAGCAAGTTATGTTCTCAATTATGAAAATACCAAATGTCAGATTCTTCATTTTATATCAATAATATAAAATGAGCCAATTCTTCTGAATTAGACTTTTTTAATGAAAATTATGACTGTTGAAACTTTTCTTTTTAATGCCAACATTAGAACTCCTAGGAGAGCACAAGGTCAATTTACTACATCCCATTTTATTCCCAGACTCTAACCCAGCACCATCCCATAGAATTATAACATAAGTCACATACACAACTTTACATTTTCTAGTAGCCACATTTACAAAGAATAGTAAAAAGAAATTTATTTTCTACATATATCCAAATATTATTTTTTCAACATGTGGCACTAGCTACAATTTAAGTGCTCAATAGTCATGTGTGACTAGTGGCTATCATACATAGCACAGCTCCAACTTCTCCTCAACCTTCACCTCCAAGTATGTGAACAGACCAAAACATTTACTGGAGACAAGGAGTCAAGTTCTACAATATTTACTGATGAGATACATGTACTCCCACAGGTAGACCCAGCTCTCCTAATATTGCAAAGAGTTTCTCTCAACCCTATACCTCAGGACCAAGAGATTGTAGAACACTGTGATGGCAAATTCCAGAGGAAAAAAAAAAATGGATCTATCTCATATGTAAGGATGAAGAAAACCAAACAGGACCAAGGATTACTACCAGCAACATAACAGCTTACCCACTCTGCCCACCAGGATAACTTTTCTACTGGTATCAACACATACAGGACTTGAGAATCTACCCTTAAACTTTTTGTGACTTGAAACAAAGTTACTTTTCTAGCTGTAGTTACCAATACTTCCTCTTCCCAATGCTCTATGTAACCTCTGAGAAGAGCACAGAGGTAAAAATTCAGTGAATGTAATGCATCAATGCAGAAAGTTACTGAAAGAGGTGAGAAGCCCTTCTCTTCTCCATACTCTGTAGTCTTGGTCTATAGATAAAAATTCTGTGACCTTGTCAAATTAAAAAAAAAAAAAAAAAACCCTAATTTCCATTTCTTCCCATCACTTTTTCCTTTCTCATAAGAGGAGGAATGGTTCTACCTGACTGGTGAATGGCTGACATTCATTAAGTCACACTTCACAAGGGGCAGGATCACTGCCAGAAATCAATGGGAAAGATGGGTAGGGAGCATCTCACACTCCTTCCTGCTTTCCCTAGTGTTCTCCTTTCCACTAGAGATGCGGTGTCTTTGGCAGGCCCTAATCTCTGTGTTGTTTACTGGGAATGTATACACAAAACCAGCACTGTATCTCAAGCAGCCCCTCGGGAGGGCCCCAGGGTTGAGACTAGAGGCCAGGTAGGTAGCAAATCCCAACACAGTCCTCAGGTCCTAACCACAGTTTCCAACTGAGCTTTGGGAATTGTGGCTTTCCATTCTAATGAACTGGGTAGTTTAAGGCCTAGTCAGTGATGATTACCACTAATCATGCAAAGGTGTCAGAGCCTTTATACTCCCAGATAACTGGTCTTCCATTAAAACATAAAATAAAATTGGCCACTATCAAGTTTAACATCACCAGTAATAACTCACACTGATATCATGTACTCTATGATACTACACATTGAGAAGTGCACTTCACCTCTGTGGTGGTTTTTCCAGAAATCATGAGAAAGCATCAGACAAACTCAGACTGAGACACATGCTACATAATACCTGACTGGTAACAATTAAAAAGTGTCAAGGTCATTTAAAAAACAAAACAAAACAGAGGAAGGCTGAGAAATCAATCACAGACAGGAAGAGTCAAGACCTGATGACTAAACGCATAGCAGTATCCTAAACTGGATCTCAAAACAGATGACAAGCATTAGTTGAAAAACTGGGGATATTGTAATAAAATATGTATTTTCACTAATCATGTTACACCAATGATGATACCTTTGCTTAAACATACCTGGGTTATGTAGGAAGTGCTCATGAGGGGATGCTGGGTGAAGGAGATACAGGAACTCTGTGTACTATTATTCTACTTCACCAGCGTCGCCAGGTAAATATTACTGAGGGATGCACACCCTTAAACTGCTTTCAGCCAAACCAAAATTCCATCAGGAAAAGTTCCATGCTGAACTACAACAAAAGGTATCACATAAAGTGATGTCTTGGGTTTTGTTGCTGTTATATTAAAAGCACTTCAAATGCATTTGATTAGTTAAAAGGTTCAATGGAAACAAGAAATTAGCTGAATTAAACAAGGTTTTAAATAAATAAATAAAGGGACAAATAAATGAATGACTATAATGAGAATGGCCAACTTTGCCAAACAGAAATTTAGCATTAAAAAATCTACATTTTTGCTAATTGTTGAAAAAAATTATATATTTTGGATAGGCATTATATAGAGAATCATCTTCTCAAAACACATTGGAGGGTTTCAAATATTATATTGGCCCTGTTTTACTGAAAGAAAGTCTGTCCCCATGTTTGCTCCTTCAAAAAAACCTTAGCCAACACATTTATAGGGGTTTTCAGAGATTCAGTGTGTCTTGACTTCCCCACTTTTAGTGTATGTGAAATTATATAGCTTAATCTGGGAAAATTCCTTTGCAAAGAATCATAATTTTTTTTTAATTTCCTTCAGATGTCAGTTTTTTTAAGTTTACGTGATTCACCAAGTCAATCAAAAACCAAAGTATAAGAAAAATTAAATTCCATTATCTTCCATATATAGGTAGTAGGCAGGTACATAAGGTAAGTATGTAGGTAAGTGGATAAAAGGGAGGGAGAGAATGAGGGAGGGAAGGAAGCTAAAATTACCTGAGCTGAGTATATAAACTGAAGTCTTCTGCAATAGGAAAAGGACTTTAGGAAACATTCTACTCCATGCCCAGACCCTCATCACTATTGCAAAAATATTCACATATTCACTGAGGGATTTTTATTTGTTTGTTTGTTTTTAATCCTAGTTTTAGAAAAATGTTTTCCCTCAATAAAGAGTGTCATAGTAACCATATCATAGAGCCCAACACTTTTCAAATGAGGAAACAATGAACCAAAAACAGAAATGGAATTGCCCAAGTTAGCTCTTTTTCATCAGAACCCCTTCTAAATGTGCTTCAGGTATCCCGACCTTACATTAAAAAGCAAGGCCCCAAATAATTCTTTTTTTTCTTTAATTTTTTATTTTAAATATGTGGGGTACTACTATTCAGGGTTAGGTATACAAATGTTCATTATGCAGGTCCTTGTTGATGAGAAATGCCTCCCTTCCTTGGCAGTTTCCCACTACTGCCAACCCCTTTCTTATAGCATTAGGATAGTTATTCAAGGTCCACTTTCCTTTTTTTTTTTTTTTTTTGAGTTGGGGTCTCACTCGGTTGCCCAGACTGGAGTGCAGTGGCCGCTCCCGGCCATCGCAGCCTCACCTGCTGGGCTCCGGCGATCCTTCTGCCTCAGCCTTCCGAGTAGCCGGAATTACAGGCATGCGCTACCACGCCTGGCTGATTTTTTTTTTTATTTATTGTAGAGGTGAGGTCTCACTGCCCAGGCGGGTCTCGAACCCGCGGGCTCAGGCAATCCACTCACTTCAGCCTCCCAAAGGCGCGGGATTACAGGCTAAGCCACCGAGCCTGGCAGTCTGCTTTCTTTTTGAAGTGCTGTGAGCAAAGTACTACACTAAATAAAAGGATGCAAAGGAAAAGAAGGGCAGGATCTCCCCACCCTAAAGAGCTTTAAAATAAGCTTCTACTCTCCTTGGAGGGCATTTGGAGAAGGCTGTTCTTAGAGAAGGCTGTTGTCTGAGGATGCTGTTTTCCCTACAGTCCATTTGTGCCTGCTTGTCCTCTCACACTCCAGATATACAAGGTCCAAAGACAGTGCTCACATTTTTCTTTCTTTTTTTTCCTTTATTTTAAAGATGTGGGATACAATTCAGGGTTAGGTATACAAATGTTCATTATGGGGGTACCCTTGTTGACGAGGTGTGCCCCTCCCTACCCTGGCAGTTTCCCTCAACTGCCAGTCTCACCCCCCCCAGAAGTTTCCCACTACTGCCAATCCCTTTCTTATAGTATTATGATAATTTTTTAAGGTCTGTTTATGAGTGAGAATATATGGTACTCTGTTCTTTGTTTCTGTAATAGGTCACCGAGTATGTTAGACTCTAAATCCATTCAAGTTGCTGCAAAGTCATATATTTGTCCTTCTTTATGGCTGCACAATATTCCATAGTGCATATGTATCACATTTTTTTAACCCAGTCCAGCTGTGATGGGCAGCATGGTTGGTTCCATATTTTTACTATTGTGAATAGAGCTGCAACAAACATGTGTGTGCAGGTATTGCACACATTCTTCTAGTTGCCTCTTGTTGCCTTCAGATCATTACTAGCACATGCCCTCACTCTAGCCTCCTATTCTTCTCCCATCTCTTTTACTGCCCCACTGAGACTTTCAGTTCCTGATCCTCTTTTCTCTCCCTGTGCACCATCCCCTCTCGGCTTCGTTTTGTTCCCAGTTGAAGATAGCAGTTCCAAGTACAGCCCATGAATACAGTATTTCAGGCATTATTTTGATCTTTTATCTGCCCTGACCCTTCCTAGTATTGGATAAGTATATACCTTCCCAGATCTCACACCTGTACAGCTTGGTTACACCAAATACAACCTTCACAGGCTAAGAAAGCAATAATGCAAAAATAACATCAATAACAATCCTCTTAATTTACAGTGTGGTTAAGAAAGCATTCCCTTAGTACCTCATCTAATTCTCATGACCCTAACAAATTAGGTACAACAGAATTGGATGCCGGTTAAACAGAAGGGGAAGCAAAGCCATGGAAATGGAAAGTAATCTTTATCGAGGCCACATAAGAAATCTCTGGCACTGCTGAAGCCCAAATCCAAATCTCATACCCAGCCCAATGTGCTTTTCATTATACCATGCACTCAGGGATCTAGGATCCCCTGCATGAAACGTGACACATCAGCAGTGGCAAGGACAAATCTTTAATCTACACCTAAGTCAGACCAGCATTTTCAGTTGACTTAGAAAGAGAGAGAGAGAGAGAAAAAAAAACTTTAAATAAAAAAAAAGTTCTCCAACTGATTCTGTTAGAAACGATTAGCAGAAATATCTTGCAAAGAACGTGGGTGTCCTGGAAGACTCATCATCGTCATCATTATAATTTCTAATCATGCTGTGTGGGCAGGTGTCCATGTGGCAGAAACACCACTGGCACCCAGATTAGCAGTTTCACCAGGAGACTAGATACTAACTCTGCAGTTCTTAGACTTCAGAGCCTGAATCACAGCTTTCCCCTCAGGGATCAGCAAATACACAGTCTGTGCCTCAGCGAGGATTGTTGGGCCTGCCAAAGGAGATAATCAAGTATCAAGGCCATCTAAAAATGCACAGTGGAGCAAGGGACCGGAGGCTTCCTTGGGAACCTGGAAATACCACGAGCTTCAGAGACAGAAAGGCGGGGTGTTTGTCCCACATTATACTTCTAATTCACTCAGTAACTTTAAATGAATCATTTGCCTTCTTTATATCTTTGTTTTCACTCTCATCTAAAAAGTGAGAGGTTTTGAACTAAAACGACTCCTTTTCAAATGAGACACAGAAGGAGGTCACAAGAAAAAGTGGCTAGCAGTGGGGGTTTGGGTTTTCCCTGGCTCTACACCTTCCTCTCCACTACAGCAGGTCCATCTTTATCATTTTCCACACTGGACTTGGGTCTTTATGCAAAATTTAGCTGAAACAAAGTGTTCAGCATCACAAAATTCAGAACCATCGTTTGTTTTCTGCAATCCCATCAATACTAACATTCTAAATGCAACTATGTTTTCTCTTGGGCTAATCTTTAGAAAGAATTTTTTTTTTACCCAGGTATACTTGATTTGCAAAAAACTCTATCAGTAGACTTTAAAAATAAATCTGCTAACCACATGCTAAAAGTGTAGTTTGAAGCATGTTTAATATTTTCTTATGCCTCCACATTAATAAATACTAAGAGAGAATATCCAAAGAAGCAGAGCTGAACTAGAATAACTCAAGTGAACCAGTTAGAATTATTTCCCGGGGGTTTGTTTATTTATACTAAAATATTTCTTAAGCACCTGCTAATGTGCCTAAGAAGTATGTGATAAGCACTATGGCAGATCCCAAATGAATAAAGAGACAGGTTCCTTTCCTCATGGGGCTTACATTCTAACGAGATCTGGTATTTTAAGAAACTGTACATAGCCAAATAACTAAAAATAAGATCAAAACACAATTCAACAAAACTTAAGGCACTTAACAAAACTTAAGGAACAAAAGCAGTTCCTAGAGAAAAGTTTATATCTTATTTATATTAATAAAAAAGCAGAAACAAAAATATTAGAATTAAGATTCAAGCTCCAAACATGAGAAAAAACAACAAAATAAACCTAGACAAAGTAAAGCGTATTACTGAAGATTTTAAAGATAAATATTATAGTGAGGTGGCACCAATAAATAATTTCAAAAAACTCTTTTTGAAAAGTAATAATAAATAAACCTTTGATAAACTAATTCGAAAGAGGGACAGAGAAATATAGCACAAATCTGCAAAACTTTAGTGATATGAAAAATAACCATATAGAAGAAAGTGAAAATAATCACAAGAAATTATTTAACACCATGCAAATGAATTTGAAATAAATAACTTTCCTAAAAAAGTATAATTTAACAAAGATAACCACAGAAGAGATATAAAAGCTAATAGTCCAAACGCTACAGAAGAAATGTAAAAAGTTTTTGAAGAGTAAATATTCCTACCTCTCCAAAATAGGCACCAAGTGAAGGTAGTTTCACAGGGAATTCTATCATATTTTAAAGAAGTAGATTATGTAAATGCTATTCAAACTATTTCAAAAATATTTTTAAAGACTCCTTATTAGTTTATAATGATTTAAACATCACATTAATACTAAAACCTGATAATGCTAATACACTCACACACAGAGAATGAATAATCTCACTTAAGAAAACTGAAGCAAAAATTAATAATCTATTATTGATCTGTAGAATCCAGCAACACTAAAATTATATAATACATAAACTCTGAACAAGTAGTTATTATTTTAGCAAGAATTATAACAAAATTTCATGTTTCAAATTTTTATTAATATATTATGCCAAAAGTTACAGGACAAAAGAGAAAAGTCAAAGATATTTTCTTAGAATGTGTAATTACTTCCATAGTTTCTAAAAAAAAGAAATAGATAAGCATTTAACCATCAGTCTCAATTAAAAAACACACACACACACATACACTCAAAATAATCATAGATTTTTTTTTAACACAATATCTTTCTCAAACCAAAAGCCAACATTGCTATTGGCAGAAAACATTAGAAACATTTCCATTAAAGTCTGGAACAAAAGAAAGAAATTCACTCAAACACTGCTATTTAATATTTACTCTTCTAGAGGTAGTAGGCAATACAATTATAAGAAAAATGTAAAGTTACAATAATTAAAAAGAAAAAGATAAATACAGCTATTGGCAGATGATATTATTATTTCTTTTTTTCTTTTTTTTTTGGGTTGGAGTCTCACTCTGTCACCCAGACTGGAGTGCAGTGGCCACTCCTGGCCACCGCAGCCTCGACCTGCTGGGCTCCAGCGATTCTTCCACCTCAGGCTTCCGAGTAGCTGGATTACAGGCATGCACTACCACGCCCGACTGATTTTTTGATTTATTGTAGAGATGAGGTCTCACTGCCCAGGTGGGTCTCGAACCCATGACCTCAGGCAGTCCACTCATCTCAGCCTCCCAAAGGCGCGGGATTATAGGCTGAGCCACCAAGCCCAGCTGATATTATTATTTCAATAGAAATTCAAAGAAATTTAGCCAAAGTTTTTCAAAATAATAAGATAATCAGAAGCATGACTGAGCAGAAAATCAATATACTGAAATCAAGAACATATATACACACACACTCATACACACAATTAGATGTTACATAAAATAATTTCCGTAACTGGAGCAAGAGGAAAATATCTAGGAAAATAAACTTATTAAAACCATACTTTAAAAATATGAAGAAAAATCTAAATGCTCCTGGGAACATAAAAGAAGATTTCAACAAATGAAAAAGCATTAGTATTCAAAGAAAAATAATTAACTTCTTTGCAATATATAATGTATAACATTAATGAATAAACTTAGAGCAATCCCCATATATCGATAAACATTATTTTTAGATCTAGACAAGTTCATTGAAAAATAAACAAGAAATAAAAACCAGAAATTTTCTGAAAAAAAGGAACTAATGAGAGTGGAAAAGCCCTATCACATAAGAAAACATATTATAAAGCTACAATAATTGAAAGTATGATACCAATCCTACTGAAGGTGTTCCAGGCAATTGAGAAAGATGGAACTCTCCCCAAATCATTTCACGAACCCAACATCACATTGATACACAAGCCAGGTAAAGACCCAACAAAGAAAGAGAACTACAGGCCAATATCTTTGATGAACATAGATGCTAAAATTCTCAACAAGATCCTAGCGAACCAGATTCAACAACACATCTCAAAAATCATCCATCATTACCAAATGGGCTTCATCCCTGGGATGCAAGGCTGGTTCAACATTCGTATAACCATAAATGTAATAAATACATCAACAGATGTCAAAACAAAAACCACATGATTAGATCATTAGATGCAGAAAAAGCTTTTGATAAAATCCAGCATCCCTTCTTGATAAAAACCCTCGAACAGCTAGGCATATGGGGAACATACCACAAAATAGTAAAAGCCATCTACGAGAAACGCACAGCCAGCATACTCCTAAATGGAAAAAAACTGAAACTATTTCCCCTGAAAACTGGAACAAGACAAGGATGCCCACTCTCACCCCTCCTGTTCAATATAGTATTGGAAGTCCTGGCTAGAGCAATCAGAGAAGAGAAGGCAATCAGGGGTATTCAAATAGGAAAAGAGGAAGTCAAGCTCTCTCTCTTTGCAGATGACATGAACGTGAACCTCGAAAACCCAAGAGAATCTGTCAAAAGCTCCTTATACTGATAAAGGACTTTGCAAAGTCTCAGGATATAAAATAAATGTGCAAAAGGCAATCGCATTTCTTTACACCAATAATAAACAAACAGAAACCCAAATAAAAAGCACAATTCCATTCACAATAGCCACACAAAAAATGAAATACCTTGGCATCTTCCTCACCAGAAACGTGAAAGGCCTTTACAATGAAAACTACAAAACACTGCTCAAAGAAATCAAATATGACGCAAACAAGTAGAAAATATCACATGCTCATGGATTGGAAGAATCAACATTGTGAAGATGTTCATCTTACCCAAGGCAATCTACAGATTTAATGTAATACCCATCAAACTACCAGCAACATTTTTCTCAGACCTAGAAAAAACAACACAGGAATTCATATGGAAACACAAACAACCAAGAATAGCCAGGACAATCCTCAGCAAAAAAAAAAAAAAAACAAAGCAGGTGGTATCACATTACCAGACTTCAAACTTTACTATAAAGCTACAATAATCAAAACAGCTTGGTATTGGTACAGGAACAGGCATACAGACCAATGGAATAGAATTGAGATTCCAGAAGCAAAACCTCAATTTCTCAACCAACTCATCTTCGACAAAGCCTCCACCACCTACCACTGGGGAGAGGAGAACCTATTCAGTAAATGATGCTGGGAAAACTGGCTGACCACATGCAGAAGATTGAAACAGGACCCCTATCTATCCCCATACACAAAAATTAACTCTAAATGGATAAGAGACCTAAATGTAAAACCTCAAACCATAAGAACCTTAGAAAATGAAGGACATACCCTCATGGAAATTGGAACTGGCATCCAATTCATGAATAATACCCAAAACCCACAGGCCATAAGAGATAAGATAGACAAGTGGGACCTCATTAAACGGACAAGCTTCTGCAAAGCCAAAGAAGCCATCAAGAGAGCAGGGAGACAGCCTACAGACTGCGAAAAAGTATTTGCCAATTCCAAGTTCGACAAAGGCTTAACATCTTGGATCTATAAGGAACTCAAATGTGCTGAAAAGTAAAAAACAAACAACCCCATTATAAAGTGGGCAAAAGATATGAGCAGACACTTCTCAAAGGAAGACATCTGAGCAGCCAACAGACACATGAAGAAATGTTCAACCTCACTAATCATCAGCGAGATACAAATCAAAACCACACTGAGACACCACCTAACTCCAGTCAGAATGGCAATTATCAATAACAAAAAATAACAGTTGCTGGAGAGGGTGTGGTGAAAAGGGAACACTTTTACACTGTTGGTGGGAGTGCAAACTAGTGCAATCTCTGTGGAAAACAATATGGCGCTTCCTAAAAGCTCTAAATATTGACCTCCTATATGACCCCGCAATCCTCCTACTGGGAATATACCCTGAAGAACTCAAATCACTCTATAAAAAAGATACTTGCACACATATGTTTATCGCAGCATTGTTCACAATAGCAAGAACCTGGAAGCAACCATGCTGTCCATCAAAAGAGGACTAGATTTTAAAAATGTGGTATATATACATGATGGAATACTATGCAGCCATAAAAAAGAACAAAATCATGACTTTCGCAGCAACCTGGATGGAACTAGAGTCTATAATACTGAGTGATCTCTCACAGAAACAAAGATCTGAGTATCACATGTTCTAACTCATATAGTGGACCTTGAACATCCAACGTAATACTATAAGAAAATGACTGACAGTGGTGGGAAACTATGGTGCGGGAGGGGAAGGAAGATGGGATTAACGGTAGTAAATATCTGTCTGGGGATGGGGAGACACCTCTTATCAACAAGGGTGCCTGAACGAAGCATATTTGTATACCTAACCCTTAACTGTACCCCACAATATCATAATAAAAAATATTGATTATTAAGAAAAGAAGTGTGATAATTAGCCATGAAGTGACATATGAAACACAAAGTCCAAAAATAGACACAAATCTCTAAGTGTTTAAGTATTAATATATTGATTATTTATGTATTAAGGAATTTAATTTATAATAAAGGTGGCTACTCAAATCAGTGTGGATAAAATGAACTCCTCAATAAATAGCATTTGGAAAATAGGAATCAAAATAGATTTCTGCCTCACATATTTTACCAAAATAAAATAACAATGACTCAAAGATTTCAGAGAAACAGAGAGACCACTGATGAACTAACTAAAAGAAAAACTGGAAAGAAATTTTTTTCATGATCACAAAGTGGGGAAGCCATGTCTAAGCATCACACAAAACCCAAAAACATAAAATTTTTTAAAAACTGTATCAACTCTATAAAACTTTTAATTTTAATCTGCAAGTTAAAAAAGAAAAGCAAAATGGTAGGGTATTACAACTCCTATCACAGATTAAGGGTTAATTTCCCTAACTGTAATAAATCAATAAGCAAAAATTTAACAATCCAATAGAAAAAGAAGCAAAGGGCAGTTCACACAAAGGAATTAAGATGATTACAGCCTATTTTAAATGATGTTCAAAGTCACTAATAATAACAGAAATGCAAACTAAAACCACAAGATATCAAACATAAGATGCAGTTACAAAAATGTTCCATCTAGATAATTATATGATCATATGAAAAAAGCAGGATAGCTGGGCTCGGTGGCTCAGCCTGTAATCCCGCGCCTTTGGGAGGCTGAGGTGAGTGGATTGCGAGGCCGCGGGTTCGAGACCCACCTGGGCAGCGAGTCCTCATCTCCACAATAAATCAAAAAATCAGCCGGGTGTGGTAGCGCATGTCTGTAATTCCGGCTACATGGAAGGCTGAGGCGGAAGGATCGCTGGAGCCCAGCAGGTTGAGGCTGCGGTGACTGGAAGTGGCCACTGCACTCCAGTTTGGGTGACAGAGTGAGACTCCAACTCAAAAAAAAGAAAAAAGAAAAAAGCAGGATAAAAGAAGTATAAATATTTTATATCCACTGGAATATAATAAAATATAAAATACGTATATATACTTATTTATACCCAGTTTATTTCTGAAAGAGTATTTAAAGAACTAGTAAAGGTGTGTACCTCTGGATAGGAGAAGCAGAAAAATGAGAGAAAGATTTATTTGTTATGGCATTCTTTTGATTTTCACACTGTATTTTGTACTATATTTTTGTATTGCTCATTCAAATTAACTTTTAACTCTTTTTAAAGAAAGGCACATTCAAGAGAATGACAAAGGCAGGACAGAGAAGCCAGATCGATAGCCTGCAACTTTCCAAGGGTGCAATTCAATATGGCACATCAGAATGAGCATGGCAAAGATATTAGAATTTGAAGCCTAAGGAAGCCACTTAGTAGCTTTGACTTTGTGTAAGTTCTATATTCTCAGCATCTCAGTTTCCATAGCTGTGAAACAGAAAGCTAACTTACACTTCAACAGTTGTGAAAATTAAATAAAGTACCATAAAATGAAGCACTGGGCCCAAGATCTGGAAATAAATATACGAAGAGAAACCCACCCGCCCCAACAAAAAGAATTATTATTTGGATGGCAGGCCCCTTGTTGTGCATGCTTCCCCTGCTACATAAGTGTTCTAGGAAGCCATCCGTATCAGTGTATCAGCTAGCATTGTTAATTGAGGCTGCATTTGGCTTCAGTGAATTTCTTTAGGAGAGTCTTTCAATGCACTTGCCTATTTCATGATGAGTGATTTATGAGTGCACCTGCCCACACTGTGCTGAGTGTTCAGAAGTTTCTGACCAAAAATGGTATGAACCCCATGCCCCACCCTCCCTATTCTCCTGATCTTGCCCTGAGCGTCTTTTTTTTTGTTTCCCTCCCTGGATGAAAAAGTCCTCAAAGGAAAACGTTTTGCCAGTGTGAAAGAAACACAAACAGCAGAAGTCCTAAAAGGCATCAAAATTGATGAGTTCAAAAATTTTTTTGAATAGTTAAAGAAAGCATTTCTCTGTAGGTGTACCACATCAAACGGAGAGTACTTTGAAGGTGACTGAAGTTTAAACATGTAATAATAAATACATGTTTTTTTAATAAATAAATTCAGGGTTTTTGGGGTCCCCCCTCGTATGTCCAATAAATTTTGGCTTTCTTTACAATAAGGACTGTTCTTCAAATAATAATAGTTATAATAATAATGCTCTGCTCAATCACACATACTCCACCCAACCTCTACCCCCACCACTCTGGTCTCAGTTTCCCTTCCCATTGCCACAACACCCCAAATCTCCACAAAGCAAGAGTTAAATAAATGATCACAAATTCTAAATACTAGTCAGGAGAAAGATTAAAAAAAATCCATTTCAACTCCCACATCTCACAATGGAGGCCATGGAATGTTCAGTGGCTGGCTAAAGGAATAAAAACTCCAATCTATGGACCTCTGTCCCACAGACTTTGCCCCAGGGTATTTCATGCATCACCAAGCAATGGGTATCTTTCCCTCAGCTCCACTGGCTATGCATTTGTAAAGTTTACCTTGTTTTATCTCCGGAGAGCTACCGTCTCATTCCTACAGCACACTCATCAATCAGGCATCCCTGGCCTGTCTATCTTCATGAATAGGGACAATCACAGAATACACAAAGTTACCTGTTTCATATTATGGTTGACATTACAAGACAAAATTACTCTTCAAGCAGGCCAACTTTGTCAGTCTTCCAGAAGGAGGAGGAAAAAAAGAAAGAAGGAAAATTTTAATGACGCCTCTATTCTTTGAGTAAGAAATATCAAGCCCCTTTCTCTAGAACCCAACAACCTAACAATGGATGGTTACAGATGATGCTTCTTCAGAGCACTGGGTTTTGTTGGCAGCGGTGGTAGTGGTGGTGAGGTTTTGGGGTGCTTGTTTGTTTTGTTTAATTTTTCTTTCTCTCTGTTTTTGGTCTTTGAGAAAGATTTTGTTATGGTTACTATCAATTCTCATTTAAAGAAATAAGTACAATGGTATTAATAATGAAACAAAAGTGCCCCTTTTTACTCTCTGTGGTCTGCAAGAAGTTTCACGTTTCACTCAGATCAGAACTCCATGTTTTACTGATGTGAAAGTATGTGGTTTTTGTGATAGCCAAGTTCTTCTAATATTCAACTTTCTGTTGTTTCTTCCTTGCAACTTACAGTAAATGAATCCCGATTTTTTCCCCTTTATCAAAATCAGCTCATTTTCAAAACAATCAGCCACACTAAAACATAACACTTTTCATGAATATCATATAAGTATGAGGCTATTTAAACTCTGTTGAAATACAATCTCAACCATGAAAAAGATTGCTCAAATTTTATCTGTGGACTCTATAGGACATAACGATTTTATAGAAACACATAAGAAAATCAAGTCCTTACTTTATCTCTCCTTTCCCTCAATGACCTCTCAACTTCCATTTCTGGCAAATTTTAAATAGAGAAGTCAGGGATCATAAATCAATTTGCAACAAGAGAAGAAACAATCACTGTTATCATGCTCTTGGCCATCGTCTTCACCTTGGCTACAGGACTTCTTTCTGAAAGTTCCTTCACGTGTGCTTAATCAGCTTACCAAATCCGTGAAAGTAGGTGATGCAAAAATTACTCTCTTCCACTATGTATTCGGGAAAACTTAAGTTCAGAAAGGATAAATGTTTTTCCCTGGATATCCCAGCAATAAGTGACAAGACCAAGTCCTCAACTCGAGTTTTATCATTCTAGAACAAGGGCTCTGTCCATATTCTACTTTGCCTGAGATAAGCAACCTGGGTTTTTTGTTGTTGCTGTTTCTCTCAATAATTTGTACATCACTGGCTCTTAGTTGCTTCATTGTGATACACTATGATGCCACCAGCAATGCTGACAATCAGTGCACACTTGATGGCACCACTGTTTATATTAAGGTTGTTTTCGATTGTTCAGTGCCTAGGCCACACCAGTGGTTTAATATTTTCAATATCACCAAGGTCCATCAATTGTTAGATGTGTTACAAGGAGTTTACCAGCAATTGTTAAAATCCTAATGTTCCAATGATTTGTTTTCATTTAGGAATGAGCACTCTTTCAAGGTCATCTTTCTGATATTGTCACTCACATTCCTGTTTACTTAAGTAGTTCAGCTAGAGTCACAGCCTTAGATAGTTTTTCAGTTATTCTACTTAACCATAGCCTTGCCTTCCCCCTACCACAGCACAGTGTGCTGTGATACAAACATTATCCATCGTAAGAATCTTGGCTGAATACAACAAAAAACTACTTCTGTGGATGGTGGGGACAGAGTGACCAACAAGTTGGCTTTCCTAGAAAGAAAAAAAATATCTAGATTCCTTCTAGATTGGGTAATCCTCTATTATCAGTCCTGCATTTACTCTGTGGTCTGATATTTAGGTAACAAAACTTAGAATGTCCCGCTTGCAATCCCCAGATCTCTCACTGAAATATTGTGTCCAAACAGAAGTAATATGAGTATGTTGCCTATTACCCAAATTACGCACACACACACACACACACACACACACACACACACACACCAGAGCACAGAATGGGTCTACTTTAGGTAACCAAATATGCCCTGCAATCCATTCAACATATATAGACACAATTTACCCGACAATGTCAAAGAAATAAAAAGCAGTATTCCACATGTTAATAAAGTCATCTTGAACATCACAGTTATCAGTTAATCTCATAGGATCAAATATGTATTACCTGTCTCTATCACTAGACTGTAAACAACCCCTCCAGTGAAGGGCCAATTATTGATTCAGATAAATATTTACTGAGCACCTATTATGTGCTAGGCCCTAGTCTAAAAGGCGGGGACACAGCAAAGAACTTAAATAGACTAAATCCCTACACTCATGGGGCTTATACCCAGTGGTAGAAAATTCACAAACAGGTAAATGAACACATAATTTTCAAAGAGCAATAAATACTTAAAAAGGAAATAAAACAAGGTACAGAAGATAGGGAGTGCTGGTATACAGAAAGGGGTGTTATCTATGTTACTTCTAGTTCTAAGGACTGATTTGAAGCTTTCAAAAAAAAAAAAAAACCATGCCTGAATCCACTCTCAGATATTCTGATTTAATTAGCTTAGGGATAGGTTCGGGCAACAGTGTTTTTTTTGTTTTGTTTTGTTTTTTGAAAGCAGGATTTACTGAGAGGACAGAAAAGATCCCACAGTCAGCAGGAGGGGACTTGACGAGGTTGCCTGCAACTAAGTTTTTAAGGGCACTCCAGTAACTCTAATACACCACCAAGACTGAGACCCACCTGTCGCATATCATCTCTGTGACCTCAAGAAAGATAAGTGTCACTAAGCTTCAGTGCACAGACCTGTAAAATTGGATAACAGTAATAATTTTTATCCAATTGTGAGAATTAAATTATATTCATAAAGTACATAGTGCTCTGCACATGGAAAGGACTAAGTGTTTGCCATCATTTACTATTATCTTTGCTAGTAAAAAAGTATGCACAGAAGATGCAAACGGAAGGGCTGCAGGACAAATCTGGTCCTTAGAAGAGCTCTGTCTGCCAAGTACAGTGTGGACTTATAATGTGCATTGTTGTTTTGAGCCTAAGTTGATGCTATGAGTGAGATAAGATGCATTTTTCACCTTCAATGAAAAAGTATCTCTCACAGTGTTTTAAAAATGCTTGAATGAGCTAACACTTAAACAACCACACATTTTACAAAAAACATCTGGCAACAATGCATCCTCATGTGGCAAAAATTGGCTGGTGCTGGGCAACTGTCACTTCTTTCAGAGAGGATGTCCTCTCGGGTTTCTTACGCCCCCCATCATGCTTTCAGCTCTCTCCCTAAGACACATGCCCACACTAAGTCATTTCATCATTACATGTGCACTGTTACTTTCCCTTTAGTGAAAAGAGAAACAAGGCTTTAAAGTGGGAAACAGCTAATCTACATAAAGGGCTTCATGCCTCAAAAAACTTTGCCTGGCTATGTAGGCATATGGCCTAACATGTCCTAGACACTGAAATAGATGCTTTGCAAACATTAACTCTGTGAATTTCACAATTCTGTGAAGTACACAAGGATGAGGAAACAACTCTGGAAAGGATAAGCAACAGCTCTCAGTCACAAACACAATAAATGGCTAAGACAGGTACCGAAGCAGAACTGCCTGACTTTAAAGCTGAGATTCTTCCACTATACTATGCTCTTTCCACCCAGTGTAAGATTTAATGTAATTAAGCTGTTGAAGAGAATAACAGCTAGATAGCAAAATCCTTGGAAAAGAACACCATTAATTTAGTATAATATGGCTAAGGTACTGTCCGTTCATGCCACTTTTGACAACATCCATTCCCAAAATTCAAGTAGTTGTGTTTTTCAAAATTCGAGAAAACTTCAGATTACACAATGAAACCTGTTCCTCTCTTCCTTTTATCCCACATAAAGACAGTTCTACCCTCAAAGCTACAGTCAAAGTGATTTAAAAAGGAAAAAAAATCGCTTTGTATGTATCTGTGTATTTGTGTGTGTTATGTTGAGAAAGATCAAAACCAAAAGCTGAAATAGATGACATAACGAAGCTCATCTCAAATATTAACTCTTTGCTAAAGTTTTCCTGGACTCATCTCATCAAAATTAACTCGCCTCTAGATTCCAGTATGGGTTATTTGTACTTACCTCAGATTCCTATATAACATTATATTTACAAATTGTGTGCCAACATTCCCACTAAACAATAGAGTTCCCTGAGACACATAACTTTGATTTGTTTATTCGCTATTTTATGCCTGCCCCAATCCATGACCACCGTCAATGTTGAGCTCAACGAATGGCACAAAGTCAGATGTTTAGTAACATGGTTGTTGAGTTGAAGGCTGCAAAAGTAAGAGTGAGTTCAAGGTAAGATTAACCATCTTCTATCACTATTTGGGGTTTTTTGGGTTTTCTTTGTTGTTGTTTTTTTTTAAGGTTAGAGTCTCACTCCATCACTCAGGCTGGAGTGCAGTAGTATGCTCATGGCCACCCCAGCATCAACAGGCTGGGCTACAGCGATCCTTCTGCCTCAGCCTTCTAAGTAGGCAGAACTATAGGTGCACACTACAATGCCTGGCTAATTTTTTATTTATTGTAGAGACAAGTTCTCACCGAGTTACCTGGGCTGGTCTCAAACCCATGAACTCAGGCAATCCACTCGCCTCAGCCTCCCAGAGTGCTGGGATTACAGGCTGAGCCACCAAGCCCGGCCTTAGCAATGTTTTTAAAGTAAATGCATATTTAGAATTTAGCACCTACAGAACTAGGTTTTGTGGGGATGCCAAGATACATTTCTTTAAGTGTTTTGATTTTAAGTAACTCACCATCTATTGTGAGAGACAAAGACACATAAATAACCACAGTGCAAGAGAAATAAAAATGAAGCCTCCTAAGAGATATAAACAAAAATTGTTCTGACAATTGAGAGAAATATGTAAGCTATAAAATTTCTCAGTATTTTGCTATCATCTTTATTTTAAGTGAATAATTAAAATATTACCACCCAAATAAACATGCAATTTCTTTCCCTGATAATTTAATGACATTTCTTTTTTGAAGTTGCTGACATTTAACTATCAGAAGAGCTGTTAAGAAAGGTCTCAACCATAATAGGAAATTCAACTTTTTTTTTTTAAGGAAGCTTAAGAAAACGTATCTTTGTATTCCAGCAATTCTGGGAGAGCTTGACTTTTCTGACAATATAACTGCAAAGCAACTTGAGTCAAATCACGTGAGAAAAGAAAAGATGTTCAAGATATTTCAACTCTGCAATTATTTGCTGAGCATATGCTAACTAGGAAATATGTTAAGCACCCCAGGGAAACAGAGTTCAGCCTTTATTTGGGATAACAGTGGGTAACTGGTCCAGGACAAGACATTAAGATAAAACTTGATGATGAGTAGCATAAAAGAGGTATCGGCAAAAAAGGAGAGAGAAATTATGTAAATTAGGAACTTTATTGATAAATGTGGCACGGCACCACAAAAACAAAACTAAAATGAGTAACTTGGCACTTACATTATACTTTTGGTTCTGCCAATAATTTGGTGTCAAAACTTGAGCAAGTAACTCCTTATCTTTTAGGCTTCAGTTTCCTACCCATCATTAAAAAAGAGACTTCGACTATATAGTCTTTTCAGGGATCACACAGTCTACAAACAAATCTGGGCATTACATTAAACTACTCTAACTTGGAGGTACAACAAGAGAATGCAAATTCTCTAATGTGTCATTTAAATCAATTTTCCCTCTTAGATGTTTGCCAACCAAGAGATTCAAAAGCAACAAGTCTTGTAGCCACACAGATTTTTATATTTTCATTATAATTTACATGACAATCGTTGTACTGACTGAACTACATGCCATTTCATCGTAAAGGCCAGAGGACATTATGAAGGCAGGCAGGTAAGCAGGGTAATTTGCGCCAGGGTTCCCTCTTCCATTCTATGGCACAGAAGGTTCAGGGTAATTATAGGTCCAGCAATCATTAGTTGATACTGGTCCTGTTTGTAAGAAAAGTGAGAACGTTATTTCTGATTAGAAATGTTTCCAATACACCTTTCCAAAGTCATACACCTTGTCAAATATTTACATTGTAAATGAATATTGGCCAAACTTGCCTTACAAAATCAAGATCTCCAGGAAGGGCAACTGGGAATTCATTTTTAATAACAGGTGATTTGGAAGATCAAGCAAGTCAGAAAACTCCTGTTATAGAACATCTAATCACACACATGCCCTGCTTCTTATCCCCTTTGTGTGCTTCTTCTTCCTACAATGTACCTCTCCTATCTCTGATCAGTGACATACACTTACCTATCCTTCAGGATCCAGCTCAAATACTACCTAATTTCATGGTACTCCACACTCACTCTCAGGAAAGCACCTTTTGCCTCCCACAGTCCTTTTACTTGCTTTTTTATTTACTTTTTTCAAAAATACAGATAGTCTTGCTATGTTGCCCAGGCTAGTCTCGAACTCTTGTCCTCAAGTAATCCTCCCCCCGAGGCCTCTCAAAGTGCTGGAGTTATAGGCATGAGCTACCATACCTGGTCCACCTTCTTAAAGCATATACATTATATACATATGTTTCTTATCCACTCTATTAGGCAATATACCCATAGAGATCAGAGAAAAAAGTATGATTCATTCATCCACTTATGAGTTAATTCATTTAACAAGTATTGATCATGTACCTATCACATGCCAGGCTCTGCACTAGGCACTGGTGACCAAGAAATGAGTAAGATAAGATTTCCTATTTTAAGAAGTATTGTAGTCCAGGTGTTGGCAAACTATGGTCCCCAGGCCAAATTCAGCTCACTGTATGTTTGTGTAAATAAAATGTTATTGGAAGATACCCATGCTCAATTGTTTACCTATGGCTATGGCAGAGGCTAGAGTATTTCACAATAGTCTGGAGCAGAGTGAATAGCTGCAACAGAGACCTTATTGACCACAAAGGCTAAAATATTTACCATCTGTCTCTTTCTAGAAAACATTTGCTGACCCTTGTTCTAGCATATGCTTTCCACATACCAGTGTCAAGTATACAGTAGGTAGTTAATAAATACTAAAAGAATAAACTGAAGATTAAAATTAAGAATACAATCATATAAGACAAGTCCTATGGTAGAGCCTCTTTTACTCATCTCCATCTTCATTCTTAATTATGCCAAAGCTAATTCCCACCCAGAATAGAATGTTGTTAGCAACTACAGTTTAGCATGATAAAAAGGGAGGGAGCAAGCTTTCAAACCTATGGAAAAGTTAAGAACTAAATAAATTTGCTGTGATTTCAGAAGTCATTGCTATTTCAGGCTCATTTGTGATCATAACAGCTGGCCTGGCAAAATGTATTACAATAGCTGTCTTTTCTGGCTTTCTAGGGCTTACAAAAGTTTGAGGAGAATTATTGTATTTCATTGGTTTGTTTGCTTTCATAAGATGTATCTTGCAAAGGAGACCTTTTAGTCTTTTGGATCTAGCTGACTAATGAGACTCAGATTAGGTTAAACACAAACACACAGCAGCCTGTGAGGAAAACCCCATTCTGTCAAGCACCAAAGTAAAGTTTATAAATTCAATCTTGTATCCTAAGAGCTGTCTTCTTTATCATGTCCGTGTGAAAAATCTTCTCTTCTTCCAAGCAGAGAACTCTAAACTATGTTATTTGCAGGATCCTCTTCAGAGGCTGAGTTACCATAACATTTAAAGTGGAGAGCTGATATACAGCTAAAGTCTTATGTCTTCTGCATAGTTTCCATGTGGTTTACTGCAGAGAGTAACAGTCTTATGTCCAAACAAGTCTCTATTCCACAAAAGCTGTGTCAGTCGTTGGTCATGTAAACTTGGGCAAATCATTTAGCCTAAGTCTCTGCTTCTTTTTTACAAATTAGGAAAGTAAGAAGGACTGGTAGAATAATTAAACTGAGCCAGGCTCGGTGGCTCAGTCTGTAATCCCGTGCCTTGGGAGGCTGAGGTGAGTGGATTGCCTGAGCCCGCAGGTTCGAGACCCGCCTGGACAACTTGGCAAGATCTCATCTCTACAATAAATTTAAAAATTAGCCGGACATGGTAGTGCGCACCTGTAGTTCCAGCTACTTGGAAGGCTGAGCCGGAAGGATCGCCGGAACCCAGCAGGTCGAGGCTGCGGTGGCCGGGAGCGACCACTGCACTCCAGTCTGGGCGACAGAGTGCGACTCAAACTCAAAAAAAAAAAAAAAAAAAAGCGGATAGTAAATGCAAGGTAGTGTTCTCAGAATCAGGAGAATAATTGGCTTTCAGAAATGGTTGGTTGTTTTCCTTCCACTTAGTCCAATAGCACACCACACCTCAAACATATCTTCATTATGCTGCATCTAGGCTTTATGAGGCAGTTACAATGTTTTTAAGTCAATAAATTTGGAGGGGTGGCATCTGTATATCTTTGTCTCTTCCTTAGTCTCACTTCAAGCAAATTATTTTCAATTCTTAATGTACTATGCAAAAGCTACATGGTAGCTCTTGTTTATTCTATGTCCTGGTAACTAATTCCTAGCCAAATATTAGCTGAAAAAAACATTTCCCAAAAGGCATTATATTAAGAACATCCTGATGAACATCACAGAATGGGTAATCAGGTCAGTTCTAAACATTCCTCCTGATTTTGAAGTGAAACAAAAATGACTGTGGTGTAGTCATTTTCATTTTCTGGTTCTCGTGCCTTTGGCCCCTGTGACCCTCAGTGTAAAATGCAACAAAGAAATTCGAATGCTCCCAGCAATATTGTCTCCATTCACTTTATCAATAGTGAGAAGATAGGCCTGTGTAGATATGGATAGGAAATAGATGAATATGAATGACAGATGAAGAGAGGGAGGTAAGAAGAGCCAGAGAGGGTTCGATGGATGACTGGATAGACATGCAGGAGGGTAGATAGATGGTTGTACAGAAAAACAAGTGTGGACAAACAGGAGGATGGAATTCAGCAAATGTAGAAGACAAGACGCTGTGCAAACACAGAAATGACAAAGGGATAAATCCATGACAAAAACATCAGTCTTAGCACTGAAATACAAGTATGTCCCCTCTCTTAGCCTATTGCTGCCTCAATCTCCATTTTTAAAAATATTCAAAGGTCTCTCTTCATCATGATATCCAAAAATGTAACTATTGTATTATGTATATGCCAGTAAAAAAATAAACCCTTTGGGCAAAATAAATCTATGGCATTCTTCTAAAATGAGGAAATGAAAAATCTTCCAGAAGGCATAAGATAGCTTCTCTAATGCAGCACATTCATAAGACTAACCCAACTGTTTGTTCAATGTTTCTCTAATTAATGTTATGATAATTAAGAGAAAGTGGGCTAATGCATTTTGTTATGCTCAAAAATTTTTATAAGTTAGCTCTACAAGTCTAACTTGACCTTGACTGAGGTCTTAACTAAAAAAACTGCTAAACTCTAGTATAATACTTAATAACTTATTAATATACTTCAATATAAGTACTGAAAAAATATACTTCAAATTCCTCTACGGCAAGGAAAAAAATGGCCAAGTGTTCCTGCCTTGTTTTAAAGCACGTTCCCTTCTTGGTAAGCAGCTAGCACTTAACTGTGGAAACAATGGTCACAACTGTTTGTCACAACAGTATCACAATTTATGGGAATATGTCGCATAAAGCAATATTATGCAATGATTAAAAATGATGTTTTGAAAAATGTTAAATGACATACAAAGATGTTTATAATATAGGGTTATGTAAAGAAAACAGAATAAACTATAGACATACACACACACACACGTAAACAAAACACAACCAGCCCTCCTAAAAAAAGAATAGTTACATGTATAAATTAGAAAAATGCTGTCTCTGAATTATGGGTTTATGGTTATTTAAATTGTATTTAAATTTTTTCATACTTCTGTGCACTTAATTTTTTAAAATAATTACATAACTTTTATCATTGAAAAAGCTTTGTTTTATTTTAGAAATAATAAAAATCCCTTTGTAGCCAGGCTCGGTGGCTCAGCCTGTAATTCCACGCCTTGGGAGGCTGAGGTGAGTGAATTGCCTGAGCCCGCGGGTTCGAGACCCGCCTGGGCAACTTGGTGAGACCATATCTCTACAATAAATCAAAAATTAGCCGGGTGTGGTAGCACACGCCTGTAGCTTCAGCTACCTGGAAGGCTGAGGCGGAAGGATCGCCGGAGCCCAGCAGGTCGAGGCTACGGTGGCTGGGAGCGGCCACTGCACTCCAGTCTGGGTGACAGAGTAAGCCTCCAAATCAAAAAAAAAAAAAAGTCCCTTTGTTAAGATAGCACATAAGAAGATATTTTTCTGTTTACAGAATATTTTCATATATATTAATTCATCTGCTCCATTCATCAACTCAGAGAAATGGGTTTGATGGTGATATCCAAGGACAGAAGAGCAGTCAAGCTTATAAGTGAACTGTGACACTAGCAGACCTGACTCAAGGTTTCCTGGTACCCTATTGTCGTCTTTACAATGTCCATTCATTTTTCTCAGGAAAAGAGTTTTGTTTTTTTTGTTTTTTCCTGAAAGGGCTCCAAAACTGTTTTACTTGCCTCTCACCCCAAATTTTCAACACCCTTCTTAAAAACAAAAATTTAAAAACACATAGGCTATCCTTATTACCTCACCCCACAGAGAAAGAGAGAGATTCTGCTCAAGAACTTTAAAATTTTCTACTGTTGCTATGTTTATAAATCCACACAGCCAATTATCCTAACAGGACCAGTCCAAACTATTAAGGGGATGTCCAGGCACAATTTTATAAAAAGCACAGTCTGACCTAGAAAGAGAATCAGAGACGAAGAATCAAAAGCTGCTTAAGACAACAGAATACTGAAGGAGAATTAGAGTCAGCACCGAAGAAGCAACACAGCTCAAAATCGGCTGGTCTTGGGATGACTCACCAGTATTGCTGTGACACTTTCCTGTCCCATTCATCAGACAGGTTTTTCCATTAGAATTTACTGACGGTGTGCTCCCCAGTAGGTTGGTAAGATCAATTCTATATTTTAAAATAAGGAAGATATGACTGAAATGCTATAACACAGTCTCCACACAGTACACACAAAAAAGCCCAGGGAGAGTCCAGGACCGCATAAAAGGAAAATTGGCCTCCCTTCTACCTCAGCCAGTAAGCAAACAGATCAGTCTGTCAACTCTGGGTTTTCTGCTAAAGAGTTAACTGATTCTAACAAAATCTGGTGCATTGCTAAAGGTGTAAAACCAATTAATTATGTAGAGAATATATATAGATAAAGTCTGATCCTGCTTAGGACTGAAAACAAGAAAAGTCGGTCTTTATGGAAAGGCTGAAGCCTATAGAATAAGATGAAGCCTTTTGATTGTCCTCACCTTTAGTGGGGCTGAGCTAAGATCTCTTGCCCTCAACCCCTCCCTCAGCCACAGAAACTTCTAGAATAGAACTAAGACTTTATAGCATCATCTAGCTTCCTCTCCAGCTGAGACCACGCCCTTTTGGTGACCTTCTCACTATTTTCATGCCCTGAGTGTATCTTCCCCATCCTGGTATCAATAGGTTAAATAACTTTTTTAAACCTTTCACTTTAATCACTGTGTGCCATAAGTAAACTGATATCAATAGATTTTTTTTTTTTTTTTTTTGAGTTGGAGTTTCACTCTGTTGCTCAGACTGGAGTGCAGTGGCCGCTCCCGGCCACCACAGCCTCGACCTGCTGGGCTCCGGCGATCCTTCTGCCTCAGCCTTCCAAGTAGCTGAACTACAGGCGTGCACTACCACGCCCGGCTGATTTTTTGATTTATTGTAGAGATGAGGTCTTGCTGCCCAGGCGGGTCTCGAACCCACAGGCTCAGGCAATCCACTCACCTCAGCCTCCCAAAGGCGCGGGATTACAGGCTGAGCCACCGAGCCCGGCTTCAGTAGATTTTGAAAAGGGGTGCCCAATCATAAAGACCTGAGAAGTTTTTCAAAATGCAAAAGTCGAAACCACACTACGGTGTAGTTTTCACCCTAAGTGAATCTTATCCACAAACTCAGGTAAAAACTACATTGTAGCAACACTGATACTTAAGATAACCAGAAGTAAGAATAGCAATGGAAGGGGACCAGAGTGTGACCAGGATGATAGAATGGTATCTGTTCTGGACAAGGAAACAGAAGAGGTCTGTCAAAGATCTCCAGAAAAGAGGATCCACTTAGGAGCCCTAAAATGAGGTAAGCTGGGACAAATAGGCAGGACTAGGGTTTGGAGGGATGTGTTTCAAAGGGCGTTCATTCATCTCAGGGAAGACCAATGAACGCATCTATACAATACATTTGTAATCTTGAAAAAAAAGATGACAGTATGTAAAATTAACTGAGCGTATCCTCTACAGATTAATTATTATTGAAACAATAACAGGGTCTGAAGAAGCCTTGAATTGGAGAAAACTTGTCATAGGATTTATAATCCATTATGGCTAGTAAATTACTATGGCAATTCTTTTCAGTCAAAATGAGGTAGAGAGCTTAACTAAGCACATCTACCTGATTCCTTTGAATGTCAAAACCAAGCCCAATACAGTTGTCTTGTCATTTTCTATAAACAAATCCTATTGGTTCATTTCAATATGAAACAAAAGATTAAGCTGGCAAATGAAACCTAGCCTCAATGTCTTGGATAATGATCTTTATATTTGTTTGTGTTTTTATCTGTAAAATGAAAATTAAATATTTTTATTAATAATCTAGGCAGTTGTTCACTAAGGTTAAATGTTAAATAGTGAAATACTTAGCTCTATTCACAAACTGTTGACTCACATTTTTAAAGGCTAACGGCAATTGTTTGTTTTCTATAAGCAACACATATGTAGTTCCTACTCTGTACCATCAATCTCTTCAATTCCTGATTTGCGAAATTCCTTTCTGCTTCATTCAAAATTCCAAATATAGAATTTATGTACTCTGTTAGATTCTCCAACCTATGGATTTATTATGGAATTCATATCTTTACCCCATGGATGTTTTTATCCTATGGCATTCTCTAAAATAATGTCTGAGAAGGAGACAAAGAGTGAGATTCACGAGTAAAGTCCAAAGTTTGACCTTGAGAGGTGGCTGTTATTTCTGAAGTGGGGTTGACTCCATGGTCTACCCTGGACCTTGACAGCATTACACAAGATCTGTTGACTTAAGTCTGAGTTAACTAAGTGTGCCCTTCAATTGGTGTTTCACAAGTAGATTGACCAGCCTGAATTATAGCCTAGATTACATCATTTCCTGCTCAGAAAATTGTCTCTAGTTGATCACTTCCACAATCTGACCCTGTCCTCCCATTCCAGCCTCCATTATTTCCCCTAATGGAACTATAATGAGATTTGGGAAGCATAGGGAATGAGAGACATGGCACTGACAGAACCTTTCCTTTCTTGTTTGCTTTTCTTCTTTCTTATTTGGTCTCCACTCACTTCCTTTATGCTCAGGCATGGAAGGAATGAGTTACCCAATTATTGAGTTGAGAGTAAGAAATAGCCATGAGCAACTCAGCCCCTTTCTACCAATCTTTAGGAATAACCTGACTGTTAGAAGAATACATACTCTGCTCCTCAAGGTTAAGAGTTTTACAAGCACAACTCCTGAGTTGTCCTGTGCATGGGTTATTTAAGAGGAGAAGGGTAAATTTCATTCAGGGGTGCTGTGTTAGCAGTGAGCTAACATTCCATAACCTGTACATTATTGTCATCTGCCAGACTCCTGCATTAGTCTCATCGGGTAGATATATATAGCTATGAAAGAAAAGGAGAAAGAACAGCAAGTGAAGCTGGGAATGAGGCTTGGTGACTAAGGCAGAGGCTAAATTCAGTTTCAGTTCGTACCAGCATATCCTCCACTCTAACCACACTCTAACGTACAATACCTTGTGCCTGTGTACATCCCTGCCTCTGCTTCTGCTCACACTCTTCAATCAGCCTAGAACTACTCTCCCAAGTTTTTACCTCTTCCTATCCTAACTCCTGGCCTTCTGAGGTATAGCCAGCCTCTAGAATCTCTCCTTTCTTTGAATCCTCGCTTATTATCTCTTTCAAATATTTGGTCTTTATCACTCGATAATTACACAGGCATTTTAAAGTCAAATCTCGATGAGACTTTGAGCTCCTGAATTATCAAAAACTGAGACCTGTTCATCTCCAAATCCTCCTTCCTGTCCTTTCCCCCACTGAGGAGAGCATTATCTTGTTTAACCTTTCCTAGGAGATAGGCACAGTCATCAGTCTCTAGGTGGAATAGGGTCTATGTTCAACAAGGCTCATCATCCCAAGCACTCCTTGCTGACTCTGGTATGAGGAAGCACATAGACTTGAGGCAACCAGCAGATGCAAATGGAAGTCAGTCTCAAAACTGAGTGTTTTATCTTCGTTGCCTTGACCTTCACCTACACTGCCCCTGAGTTTAAGGAGAAAAAAAAGTTCTCACTTAAAAACAAAACAAACAAACATTCAAAAACAGGAAGATGGAGAAAATCAAAACCCAAATGGTCACTATTTCCCAAAGGGCCGAATTGCTTAATATGAACAAATCTCTCATCCTTAATCTTTGCTCTGAAAAAGGTCTGGATGGCTGTGGCTTTGTCACTACATGAATAGCAAGCCCTGAGGATTGCTAGAATTACAAGGTCCAGACCAGATCCACTCAAATATAGCTGGAAGCTTTCTAGTAACTCTAACCGTGCATGGGGAATGAGCTGCTCAGAGAAGTGAGTCACTTACTGGAATCTGTGCTGCCTGCATTACTCAGCTGATATTAATACACCCACTTGTTCATTAAAGTTTAATTGGAGTTCATGTGAATTGGTTTCACCGGATACTTAATCAAAGAGAACTGTTTGTGTATGAACTGTTCAAATACAAAGCTAGAAAGCACAACTTCTTTGGCCTCTACACATGTCCACTGCTGCTCTTTCAACTCTGTTGACACAATAAGTGAGTCAGAGAGGGTGGGACAATGACCTTGAATGAGGATGGAGGGAAAGCTGTCCAGATTCAAACACAAAACAAAAGAAAATGAAAAATCCTTTGTTCTCTTACTCATCAGCAATAGACAGACACCGGCCAGGACACAAATGCCAACTCTTAATAGAAACTTGTTCCTTCCAGTTTCTTTCTGGGGTCTGTTAATCAAAGCTGCAGGTCTCCTTTCTTTTTTCCCTTGGGCACCTGTCTTCCAACCATACATCTTTATTTTTTAAATGGGTGGATAAGGAAATTAACCATCATACAACATAATCACACATTTCTCTTGTGCTGACAAGCAAACCATGAACACAATCCCTAACGCGTATTTATACAATCAGGGCTGTCAGTACCCTGTTATTTCTTATCAGATATCTCACTAATCAACATTTCAGGAAGTATACATTTTCAAAGTTCCTAAAAAAAATTGTGCATGAAGTTAGGTGGAAATATATTTGTAAATTTGGTTGCTTTGATTGTTATCAGTTTTTCCTTAAGTGTGTTCATCATTAACTATGGCCAAAACAAATCAAGTTGGGCTTTTTAAACGAGTTTAGTACACTATGCACTATTTTGAATCTCTGAAGCAACGCTAGGAGTTTGTAGATTGAAGGAAAATCTACTTTTAAAAACAGTTTCATTGAGAAATCATTCACATAAAATACAATTCACCCCCTTAAAGTTTATAATTCTATATTTAGTGTGTTCACAGTATTGTCAACCATCACCATCATATAATTTAAGAACATTTTCAATATCTCAAAAAGAAACTCATATTTAATAGCAATTACTCCCTAATTACTCCTCACCCCAACACTGCCAGCAACTACAAATCGACTTTATATCTTTATAAACCCTATATAGATTTGCCTACTATGAACTTTTCATATATATAGAATCATATAATTTGAGATTTTTTGTAACTGGCTTTTTTCCACTTACCATAATGTTATCAATGGTTTGTCCATGTTGTGACATATATCAGTAGTTTATTCTTTTTTATTGCTAAACAATATTATATTTTACAAATATACCACATTTAGCTTATCCATTCAGCAATCTACTTTTAAAAAAAAATAATCCCCAACCACTAAATAGTAAATAGCAAATTATTTAGCTCTCAATTTGACAGACATTTTGCTTATCTTCTCAATGATCCATTTATGATTATCTCCTTACACATGTGAAGAAAGTGAGGGCTGGGTAAGGGAATTGTCAGATGTAGGAGGGGGTAGCAGTCTTGTAGCTTAATCCAACCTACACACAAAACTCATCAGGATGGTTTATATGTCCACTGTTTCCGTTTACAAAGAGTTCTCACTGGCACAATGTAGCTAGACTGTGGGCTCCTCAAGTTAGGGGCCATGGGCACAGCACTCCAAGTGGGTAGGCTTGGAACGCACTGAAAGGACAAGACTCAAAGCCATCTCTCAAGGAAAAATACCTCTTCAGCTTTTTAAGATATAAAAACCAACTACGTAAGAACAGAACCTACAGTGTGATGCTCTGCACCATCATGATAATTAATAAGATCTGACACCTGTCCTCCAGGAGTTCAAAATATAGCAGAAGAGACACAGAACAAGTCAGTGCCAGATTAAACAGAATTAAGGGTGTGAGAGAAACTCAGAGACAGGAATTTCCCATTTGTTATATCTCAACTGGCATGCTAGTGATTTCATTTGTAACCTTGTTTGCAGAGTGGGAGCTAATTATTACACAGCACACATAGAAAGTATATAGACTTCCATGGGGATTGAGAATCTATAGCTATGTGTATCCTGAAAAAGTACAAGTTGATCTGTATTTGGGACTTAAATCACACGAATAAAATTACCAGATGATGTAGGCCTCAAAGGAAACAATCAAAGATGGAAAGTCAAGGGGTCATCTGCCCAAACAGAAACACTTTTTGCCTCCTTCTACAGCTCACTTTTCAAAACACCGTCAGAAAGCTGGTAATTCACTAAGGAGATGCTACCTAAGAAACCACATAGTGTGAAGGAAAAAAAATAGATTTCCAAAATGTATATCATCTGACACATAGTCTGGTACATGACACTAATAATACAGCCTGGGTGTACTTAGTTCCATGTGGCTAAGAGACTCAAAGGCATTCGCCAAAGAGAATTCAATCATTCCCATCTCCCAAGCAAGCACATCACAGACTTCTAAGTCGATAGGAAGCTTAAGAGCATCTTCTATTCCTCTGTTCTGTATTCTGAGGACAAGCTCAGGCTTCCAGATAATGGCACTTTGCAATCAGAACTAGATGTCTGAGTCATGCTTCTGTTTTTTGGAGTATAGAGATACAGACCTCCTTGGATCCAACTCATGAGACAGATTAGGTTTTCACGAAAACCAAAAATAATTGATATGCTTAATGAGAACTTATTTCACTTAAAACTTCTACCAGCGTGAAGCCCTCTGTAATATACCCATCTAGCTTGTACATCAGTACAAGTGCTCCTCTTTAAATTAGTATAGCATGTTTGTGCATCCTGTTTCCTAATTACCTCATATAAAAAAGGAATTTCACCTTCACTTCTCTTGTTCATTAAAGCAAGGTTCAGGAAATACTTTGACATTTGATTTTTTTGAAAAACACATGCTGATTTAACTGAAGGTCCTAGAGATTCACTGTTGTTTATACTTGGGGACAAACAAGTTAATATCAATTCATAGCTAACTTTGTAACTGATCTTTTCACAGAAGAAAAATAAAAGTGAGGGTTTTCAAGATATATTACAACCCCATATAACCTGGGCAGCACTTGGTAAGAATGATCTCATTACACTCAAATCAGGGCAGGAGAGCAGAAAGCATTCCAGAGATTTTATTCCAGTAATTTTATCCATTATTGCTAAAAACAAACAAACAAAAACACCTCACTGCACCTCTCTGACTCCCAGTTGCACTATCTCTAAAAGGAAAACAATAATAACCCCTTACCTATCTCATAGGGATGCCATAAGGCACACAGTTTTTTAAAATGTATATCTAAGTGCTTTGAAATCCACAAAGCCCACACACAATGTAAGATACCATCTTAACGTCCTTTCCTATAAAGACATTTTTAATAATATAAAAAACACTTTATCCTTCTATTTCTATTTTTAGATAGACCAAAGAAATGCCCCAAAATCAACACTACCAATTCTAGGAAGCTATACACACACACACACACACACACACACACACACACACACACACACACACACACACATTTTGTAAGGAAAATTGTTGTTTAGTATACTAAGCCCAAGAAAGTACAAGGTTCTGAAGAATCATTCATCTTAGAGCTCACCTCAGTTTTTAAAGTGTCTTTCAGTGTATTCTTACTCTTTAAAGGTGGGTGAAATACATATGTTAGACTGTATTACCTTTCAAAAAGTGGCATGCCAAAAATCCCACCCACCTCCTTCTGGTGCTAGAGAAACAGTCCAAGGAAGAGATGGCCCCATTAGATTGATGCTTTCTAGAGAGGAGGGAAATGGGAATCAGCTCTGAGGACAAGACCCAGGCGTGCCTAGACCAAGCAAGGACAGAACACACAGACAAAATACCACCCCACAGACCACCTTTGACCAGAGAACTGAACCTCAGTAGTCACATGGCAACTTTCTACCAAGGAAGCTTATCAAGGATGTGGATGCATTCCACTCCCCAGTACACTCTGTCATCTCAAGTTGACTCTCTCAACCACCATCTGCAGATAAACAAAGGTCAAGACAGACAAGCTAACAACTTTTCCAAGGTCCCCAGTGACTGTGTAAATACAACTCTTGTTTTCTAGGCTAAGTTTTTCACCATCCCTGAACTGGCCTAAACTGTTCACTGTGTACCTGTCCACCTGCAGTCTAACAGAAGAATGAGAACAAACACTGATGCGGGGCTTGCTCTGTGCCCAGCACTGTTCTACGTGCTCTATATATTCTAGCTTATTTAATCCTCACAATGACTCTATGAAGTAAGTCTACTTTACAGATGAGAAAATTGAGGCACAAGAGGTGGAGCCGTTTGCCCAAGGTCACATGACATTGAATGTGTGGCTTTGGAGGCTGCGTCTCACAGTACCCAAAAGTGCCTAGCTGCGGGCACCTCCAAGATGAACAAGTCACCTGTGGAGGCTCTCATATACATTTTCTATTTATTCTCGCAATGATACTGGGAGAGAGATTTCTCTATTGCTAATTCAAAGGAAGAGACTAAAATTCTAAGAGGTCATTAAACTGAGGATTTTTTTTTTTTTTACAAACACTAAGAAGCATACTAGGATTTGAATACATGTCCAGTTTCAAGTTTAATGCTCTTTGTAAACATCCAGGTTTTCCATGGTTTCTGACATTCTATAACCATCATTGGCACTGTCTGACTACACATCTACCCACCCATTCATTTTTTATCAAGCAGTGCAGTGAAAAGAGCATGTCTTTGGGAGATAAGAAGAACAGAGCAATTCTACCACTTACCAGTTGTGTGACTTGAACAAGTTACTTAGTCTCTTTGTGCCTCAGTTTCCTCATTTAAACAATGAGAACTATCTCATGGCATTGTTATAAAAAATAAACGAAATGATTCATACATAACACAACAGTGGCTGATATATAATAGTACTCAATAAATATTTATCTAATGAATAATTGAGTGAAACATAAAATTTAAATGATATACTATCAGAATTCCTGTGCTTTAATAGCTGACCAAAGACAAAAACATTACTAATTTATCATTAATAAATTCTCTAATAGTTTCAACATGTCTTAAATCTCATAGCTCTATCTGAGCTAGTCTATAAACCTCACAGTGGCCAGCACAGAACCTTGCATTTTAGAGATATTTGGAGTCAATGATTATTATAATCTTTCTCTAAATTTATCAAGGTAAGAAAATCTAAAACGCTAAAATAAGTTCTCTCAAAGTTTGGGAGTATCAGTTGTCCATTTTCACTTAAATTTTTTATCTTCAGCTTGAAAATTATTACCCATAATCAAAGCCTAAAACCCCCTAAAAAGCATCAATTTAATGTTCTTACTTATTTACAATACATTTGTCAAGAAATAAGGAAGAAAAATGATTTCCCCATCTCCCCATGTTTAAATCGTTTCTCTATCTTCTCTACAAAGACTGCCACATTACTTATAAAATCATTTATTTTGCTTCAAGTCCTTCACAGATGGTAATCACAAGTGCTTTCCTAAGTCATCACTAGCTAGAGAGAAAGAAGGAGTGAAGGAGAAAGGGAGAAAAGGAGATAGGGAGGGAGAGAGGGAGGGAGGGAAGGAAGGAGGAAGAGAGAGAAGAAAGAGAAAGAGACTGATTTTAAAAGTAAGGAACAGAGGACATTTGGTGTCAAGATAAATTCATATGGCAGAATTGCTTCAATGATGATCCCAAAAGAAAAACAAATGTAAGAGTACATAATTAAATTTTTTAGAAAAAATATATGCATACATACGTATGAATGTGTGTACATAGTTGTGCACATCTGTCTATATACATGTGTGTGCAGATATATGTATGTGTACATGCACATATGGAAAAAGCTGAGGACGAAAACCATCCACCACAGGGCAGGAGAAACAGTGCCCACCAGGAGTTCCAGGAACACTTGAAGGGGAGATGGGACCACAGACTGGGGACTATTTCCTGCAGCTGGGCTCTTGTACTCAGCTGCCTAGTCTAGAAAAAGTCATTTCAACTCAGCTTTCTATTTCTAAGAATGGAGACCTCACAGGACTGATGTGAGACTGAAGCAACAAAAAAGATCTGAAAGTGTTTTGGAAACATTTGTTCAATCATAAAGGGACATTACTACCCGTTTGTTCCCATGCAGAGGAGAGTGACTTTTTGTCGGAGCCAATGTGCCTCACAAGTGGCATCTATTCCCATCACAGCCAGCTTTCAACAGAGGCAGAAGGGATGCGGACAACTTTCCAGAGAGGCGATGTTTTCTAATTTCTCTATTATTTCTAAAACAAAAAAAGCAAAATCTTCCCCCCCTTTTGTTTTTCAAAATAAAAATAAATTATAACCCTAACTTGCTAATAAATGCAGGCTGGAGCTGTCCTTAAGTAAAAGCTTTTGATAACAAATTGCCTGCACTAACTGCTATTTTACTGCTGATTTTTTTATTGTTGCTTAAGCACAGCAATTATGCTAATAAGCCTTGGAGGATGGTACATCCAGTATTGAATCTGACAGATAAAATACTCAATAAAATGCTAATCTCACCTGAAAATTGGAATCAGACAGCCTTATTAGTATTTATGGATATGGCATCTTAAACATGCTTTTTTAAGATGAGTATATATGAAATCAATGTTGTCTTCTAATATAGCCCGCCATTGCCAGGCCTCTATGTGCTTTAAATTCAAGGTGACGATTCCTCATTGTCTTTGCTTTGCTTCTTGCCAGAGAAACAAGAACTTATTGGCCATCTTTACCACATAAAGAATCAGGCAATAAAATGTTTTTTCTTCTTCTTCCACCTCCCAGGCTCCCTCCCTCTCTCCCTACCCTACCTCTCCGCCCACCCCACCCCCAACAAAAAGGAAGGTAAGAACTGTCTGTCTGAGCAGAAAAAGAAGGCAGATTTGACAGCAACAAGAACCATTTGTCAAACCATCTGGCTTCTCTCTTCACCTGACAGGAGGAAAGAGTGATGTGTCAGAAAGAGCAGGGAATTGAGAATCCAATGCTGGTTTCTAGTTTTGATTTTGCCATTCCCTCAATGTGTGACCTTGCCAGACCTCAGTTTCTTAAATGGGGACCTTCTGGAGTCCACAGATTAAGACTCTGTGAGAAACAAGCATTTAAAAGAAGTGGGGGCAAGCCCCAGTGTCAAAGTAGATGTGAGACTGGTTGGAACCCAAGATTTTTAAACTTGTGCCTGACTCACATGGTTTCCTCTTACCAAGTATCCTCCATCTATACTTGAAATGGTCCAGGCATAAATTGAGACCTTAGACCGCAAGTAAAAACAGAATGGCCTGTTTACTAACTATGCTCAGAAACTTTGCTGGTTTTCGTTCATAATGTCAATATATTTATTAGGGAAGAGAGCAAAAGAAGTCAGCTGCCCATTTTAAATGACAGAAACAGATGAAATCTGAATATTGTAATTTTTTTTAAAGTTATTCTTTCCTTCAATTTCTAAACTAAGCCCCAAAAACAGTAAGAGAGAAAATACTGCTCTCCAGAAGATGTTGTAAATTAGGAAACACAGGACCAGAGAATACTTTCTCATCTGTACAGAGTACGTGGGTTCTGGGTCAGGACAAGTAGTTTTGCCTTCTGACTAATTCCAGCGTGCTGCCAAGCACATCAGAGGGTCCCCTGGGTCACAAGCATGTTGACTCACTCAAAGCCCAAATACCCAAGGAACAATTCCCCATTCAACAAGGGTGGGGGACCAGAAGCACTCATGCCACCCCCTTCAACACTTCAGAGAGTTTCCAGAAGTTTCTGTCTCCCTCCGGGAAGTCCCAGGCATGGACAAATCAGGCTCACACTGAATAGTGGGATTTGAGACATTGTGACAAGGCTGGACACAGAATTTAAGATCCAGTTCACTCCAGGGCCCCTGGAAAGTCACCTCTCTCTATATGCCTCAGTTTCCTTCTGTGTATAAGTATATCTTTTCAAGGCCAGAGAGGTCTCTCCAACATTAGCAGAAGGGAGAAAAAAGAGAAATCAGACTCTAAAAATACAAAGAGGTCAGTACAACTTACACAGGGTTTTTTTCTCTGATCTTCAGCAGATCCTCACAATGCAGGCAAAATTGAGCTTATTATCATCCCCATTTTGCAGATGAAGAATGAAGACCTAGAATTTCAGAAATTCTTCCAGGACAACACAGTAAGCTAGGAAATCCTCAGACCAAAGTGACCCTTACCCCATAGCTGTCACAGTGCAGGGAGTTGCTAGTGCTAGTGATTTGTAGAATAGAAATAAGGAGTTAGTAGACTATATATTCATTAACCACATGGTTCCAAGACATTCCATTCCGCAAAATGAGAAAATACTGGCATTTACATAACATAAGAGACGTCTGCAACTGATGAGAGTGGTCCAATTCATTACCTCCCTCCACTGCTTCACATATACACAAACAGAATCCAGGACTATATGCCCCTTTATCTCTATTACGCTATGACCAACATAGCAATTAGCAAACCACTGTCACAGTACATTTGTCAAGCAGAAATCACCCTCCAGTTAACAGGGGAAAAAGCTGAGGTACCAAGAAGTTGACTCACTTGCCCAATTCACACAGGTGTCTGAAAACAGGGCCAAGACTCACATCCAGGGTCCCACATGCCCTATTTGTTTGGTTTTCTGAATTTCACTTGATTATGCTCTCTCTGAACTCTCTGAATTGCCAGTGCTAGCACTTTTTAGTAAACAATCAGAGCAGAAAGTCAGCTCTGAACTGAGACATCTCCCAACAGAGGAATGATTCGAGTCATACTTCGAGGAATAATTTCTGGGAAAGCAGAGAAGGTGATGCTATCAAACAGTGAAACTTAAAACTCCTACTCACTACCTGTCTCAGAGGGCAGGAAATGGGGCTGAGGCCCTTTCCCTACATGCTCCCCCTACCCATTTCTGTCACTCGCAGTCATTACTAAACTTAGCACTATGATCAAATGAAAGATGTTTCCTGGCTACATGGCCTTGGGTAAGTCCCTGATCTCTTTGTTCCTGTTCCCAATACACACTCATGCTCACATGCACACATGTGGGTGCACATACACACACACCCCAGACCATCCCTTCATTTCACTTAGCAAGATGGCAACTACAGAGAGTTCTCCCTTTCTCACCCTGCAAAACCCCACAGCTACATCCTAAGTACCTCTAGGCTCTGCATCCAAAGCTCTGACTTAAATCCTCCACCTCTGCCTCAGGCCTCCTGAGCCCCTTCCCATTTTTTCTGCACACGCTTCCTGCCAGCCTCTCTTCTCCAGCCCACCTGCCACTGTCCTAGATTAGCCCTGGTCACCTCTACCTTAGATAAACACTACCACATCTCTCCATCACCAATGTCAACCTTTCCCTCCTACCCCATCTTTCTTGGAGTAAAAGATTTCCAGTTCTTCAATAGCTCTTCCTGTGAAAACTCTGGAAAACAGCATCCACCAAACTCTCAGTGCTTCTCTAAGCACACTATGGTCTGCACCCCTTGAAAGTCAGCATCTCCATAACTGGATCTCTTCTATGGGTTTGGTTTCTAAAGAGAAATGTAATGTGGCCATAGAGGAGAACTTTGGTCAAAATCTCAAAGACTTGCCACTTCAAAGCCCATCCATCACCCCAGAGAAGCTGGCTCTTAGGTATTGTTAAGTGTCCATCCCAGGACATAAACTGAAAAACACTGCTTTGTTAGGCCTTTATGAACATTCCGTAATTTTTACAATTTAGCATGCATGGCATATTTAATGCCAATTTAAAACTTTAGGCTGGGTATGGTGGCTCACGCCTGTAATCCCAGCACTTTGGGAGGCTGAGGCAGAAGGATCATTTGAGGCCAAGAGTTCAAGACAAAACTGGGCAACACACTGAGACCTCATCTCTACAAAAAAAAAAACATAAAATTAGCAGTGTAGGCATAGTAGCACGCACCTGTAGTCCTAGCTACTTGGGAGACTGAGGTAAAAGGATCACCTGAGCCCTGGAGGTGGAGACTGCAGTGAGCCATGGTCGTGCCACTGCACTCCAGCTTGTGCGATAGAGTGAAACCCTCTTTAAAAAATAAAGTAAAATAAAATAAAAATATTTAAACTGAGGATCCTGGGACTAACTTAGATAGATTTAGTAATTCATGCTCTCTGAACTATGTAAACCATTCAAATTCAAGCAGCTATTCGAGTTCAGACTTCAGGTTCATAAGCATATCTATGTAACTTCTTAGGGATACTCCATTGTTGAAAAGTGCTAAGTGCTCTGCTAGATGTTTTACCTAAATAATTTCAGTCTTCTGTAACAACCCTTCCTAGTAATTATTAATGTCCCCATTTTACAGATCTGGAAACTAAAGCCCCATGTCAAACTTGTCTCTGGCAGATTTAGAACTAGAATCCAAGTATCTTAGGTTTGCTCTAACTCTTTCCTCTGCAGCATGCTTTCTCTCTTCTAACTAACACAGGATTTTTATCTGTATGCATGCACCTGTAGTCCCAGCTACTCAGGAGGTTGAGGCAGAATAATTGCCTGAGCCCAGCAAGTCGAGGCTGTGAGTCCTGATCATGCTACTGCACTCCATTCTGGGCAACAGGTTGATTCTTAAAAAAACAAAACAAAAAAAAGTGCTATTGAAAGCAGCATTCAGTAGCACAGGCAAAATCTGAACTGCAAGTCAGGAAAAGGTGTTTTGCAAGTAACAATCGAGTTAAGATCCCAACAGCACGGTAGGGAAGTGGATTTATCAAGCACATCATGTAAGCAGTTTGACCCTAGACTGTTCCCAAAAGTCAGAGTCATAAAATGAAGCTGGAATTTCATTCAATTTCACAAATGCAGTACCTTGGCTTGTCTACCTTTCTTGTAACTGGGGCAAGTACAAAGTCTTCTTCAAGAAGATGAATAATCAAAGTCAGAAATTCAGAGGTCATTTTGTAAACTACTTTCTCCTCTTTAAAAGCTAAGCTTTTCTAATAGAAGGAGGGTTGATACTCCAAGAACTTGAGAGCTGGGGAAGAGATGGTAAATTCTGACTTAACTTCATTGGGAATGCCACCAGCATCTTATGCAAACACCACCTTTCCCACTGCCTCTGGAGAAACAGGATTAAGAAGGAGCCTGGGGAAAACCTGATAACTGCTCACGAAAGCTATGATTCTAAACCAAGTTCCCAGGGGCCCTTCTAGTTCCCTGGGTTAATTGCATTTAACCTTCCAACCCCTCAGGCTCCTCAGTAATTCAATTTAACAGTTACAAAGTGCCTATAAATGCCAGCCACTGAAGCTAGCCTCCAAAGGCTCAGGGATGTCCGCCCTCTGGTCAGAACTCAGAAACAGACACCACTCATCAAATACAAGGTGGCATATGAAAGTATTTCTGAAAGGACAAACAGAGTGACCAGAAATGAAAGAGGGAAGAGAATGACTCCAAATGGGAAAGTTGATGCTTCTGAGAAGGTAGAATTTGTGTTAGGCATGAAGGGTGATGCCTAGCAGAGATGACCATGCAGGATGGTCCTCCTCGTGGGATGAAGAGTGTGAACATGGGGTGGATAGAGAGGAGTCAGGAGGAAGGCGGAAGAGTTGCCTGAAATCAGAGGGAGTAGGGTCTTAAGCAGAGACATGAAGTATGTCAGGGACACCAGGAAGACAAGAAAACACACTGCAAGTCTCATGACAGAGGCTCTGAGCTCAATGCTTTTAGGGGCACCCCACCAAAATAAAGATTCCCTTTCCAGCAGCCCAAAGAGATGAACATGTGTATGCAAGCCAACCAACTTCCTTCCACCCTGCATATGCGACAAGGAACCATGCAAGACATGCATTACTCCTGCCCCACTATGGCCTCCTGAGGCTGAAACTGTTATCTCAAGCTCTAGTATTAAATGCAAAGAAACAGAGGTCCAAGATAATAGATGGGTATTGACTTGACAGTTCAGAGCTGGGACTAAGTGGCCAAGCTTCTTTGTGGTAAGTTGCACAAATGGTCACAAATTCTCCCTTTCCCTGTATCCTCATCCTTGCAATATGACTTTGGAACCTCTCCCTTCAAATTAGCATACTCTTTCACAACCCAAATTGCTAATAAGTATACATTTGTTTGTGGACCCATTCATATTTCCTAGTTGAGTTTACATGTCTACATCTTATCATTAATATGCACAAGATTTGTAAATGCTTTATTAAATTCAAATGTCTTCCTACAATAGTGATAAACACAACATGCATCAAATACTATGTGCATAATATTGTTTTAGGCACTTCACATACATTCTTTCATTTAGGCTTCAAAAAAATCTGTTGTTGATCCTATCATTAGCCCCATTTTAGAGATGAGGAAGCTGAGGCAGAAAAATTACATAACTTGTCTAAGGTCATGTGCCTACAAAGGAGAGGATCAGACCATCCAACTCTAAATCCTGCATTCTCTACACTACTGTGTTCTCAGACTAATCCACCAGCTGGTAATTTCAAACAAAAAGGGAAATGGCTAAGTGACCCTGTTCTGGGCCCTGGCAAATACTACTTCCTTGGAAAGACTCACAAATCACCTGACTCATAAGCCAGCTTACAATGCCACCAGGAATCACAATGAAGTTAGCAGACTCTAGACTCCGGATACTGGTTTTTTGTTATTGTTTTTTTTTTTAACTAATATCTATTTCCTTATCTCCTTACTTCCTGGCATTTCTGCTGATTTCCAGGTTTCCTCAAAAGTACTGGCAGCAGTTCCCCATCAAGAGTTCTCCACTGTGTTAGAGATGCAGTGTGTGGCCCACAAGCATTGCAGTCATTTCAGCAAAGCAAATTGTTCTCTCACTACCTCCTCATCCATCGTGTCATTTCCACCCTTCGTAGACCGCCCATCTCCCCTTAACTGAGATGATGGACAAAGGCAAAGCAGCCAGGCAGCTCTGCTTTCTCTCAGTCATCTAGGCCATTACATCACCCTCCCCAAGTTAAAAAAATGCTAGGCATCCCCACAAAAGAACTCCCTCTTCTGAAGCCCATTCCAATCCCAGCCATGTTCAAGAGGTCACTAGAAACGAAAGGCTGGGATTGGCTGCTGATTACGTCACTACTCTACAGGCCTGATTAAACTCTTAATTAATTGAATGTCACTTTAGTTCTACACCTGACTCTACAGACACATAAATAACCACAAAGAGAACAACACAGGGTGAAGGCAGTAATAAACTACAGCTTCTGGCTCAAGTAGGAAAGAGGAACCATTTGCTAGAGTTACCTGTCATTAAGAACGATTCGGTCACCAGGTGGGGACACACAGTTCTCTATATTCAATTAGAGGAATGATTCAAAGGGGACCAGTTTCAGCTGACAAGAGCAAAAAGAAAATCAATTTCAGGTTGCCAGGACAACTAGACTTTTCCTGCAAGAATAAATTTGATACAGCCCTAAAATCTGACAACTAAATGTTTCCTCGCATTACATCACATCCCTAAAACGTGTGTTGAACCAGTGAGATAATCAAGGCTGCTAATTACTTTCTACAACACCCATAAGATACAGAATTGATGGTCTTGGCTCCAGTCTGACTTCCCTCGCACCCTCTCAGTTTTACAGTGAATGAGGATTGTATGCTTCTTAAAATGAATCTGAAGGCGTAACATCCCTAGTCCTTGAATCCTAGGGAAAAAAAAAAACAGTAGGCACCTTTTAATGCAGATCCCCTAATGGCTTAGATCTAAACCCACGTTCCCTGTAATATAATTCATTGGCTACACAAACGGTTCTAGAGAAAAAGTACAGAGTCATAGAATTATGGTTAACATGGCGTGGGGTCTAAAGGGACTTGGAGATAACCTTTGTTTAAACAGAGAGTGAATTTGAGACACAGGTAGGCAGAGAAACTGCTCAAGGTTTCAAGGTCAATAAAGGTGGTCAGACACAGAATCAAGACTGGAATCCAACTCTTTCGATAATGGCTTCTAGGGCATGTCCTTAAATAGCTGCAGTCATTCCCCCTCTACCCTAGAGACTCTGGGAACTGAAGTTAAGTCCAGTTGATCTCCTACTAATCCACGTGGGGCAGTGACCCCAAATGGCCTCATCCCAGGAGGTCAGAGTCCTGAATCCAAAGTGAAAAATATCTGATGAGATGAGCCTTCTCTATGCATTTACATTCTCAGAAGGATGAATATCAACATATCTCCAAGGGCTATTAAAAACAAGAACAGCTTATAAATCACTGGAAAGCACTTCGCAAATGTAAAGTAATACAAAAATGCTAAGCACCGCTAATATAAGTACCCCAGGCTGAGGCAGTTCCCTTGAGAGCGTGCTAATTTCAAGTGGGCTAGGCTGTAGTGTGTTACACAGCCGCCACCATCATCCACCACAAGAAGCAAAGGCCACGCCTCTCTCCAATCTCACTCCCCTTTCTTAGACTACTCCCAAAGTTTCAAAAATGTCTCTTGATCTTATTATACTATATTTTATTTTTGATGCATATGAAGAAATGTGTGCCCATAGAGTCTTTGCTAAGTGTAGAATTACGCAGCTCTGTGCATATCCCCAGATCATTGACAGGAAAGCGAATGTCAAGCTGTCCCTAGCTCATGATAAACCAAGTAAACCATGAAAAACAATGCACCCATTAGAAGGTGCTTATCAGTGAACTCAGCCTTGAGAGCCAATTCAGAATCTGAGAGATCAGAGGAGTATATAGCATACAGGGGAGGGCTCTGGCTGCAGATGCCATAGGAGGAAAAGACAAGGACAGAATGCTTCTTCCAGCCACCCACGTGGTCCTCAGCAGACAAGGACCCACTCCAAACTATGGAAGCAGAGAACAGCAGGGGTGAGAAGGCTGGTGTCAGAGAGATTTAGTTTCTATCTTGACCCTGCTGTAACAGGTTGTGTGACTATGGGTAAGTTACATAAACCTCTCTAATTCATCCATACTTCATGTGTCCAATATGAATAACTAGAATCTAATGCACAGGCTGGCTTTGAGGATTAAATGAAACGAGGTATGGAAAGCAATTTAACCAGTGTCTGGCACATAGTATGTGTGTAATAAATGTGAATTATCGTGCTGACTATGCATGATCTAAAGAGAGGCTGGGGGCTAATTTCAGCACAACAACAAAGGCATAAAGAAAAGCAGGAAGTTAGAGGTCTAAATCATGGAAATGGAGAAGAAAAAAAATGTTTTACCTCACAAGCTCTGCCTTGCCTCTACTAAGGAGTCATCACTGGCCCTATTCCCAAAGATCTAATTTAGAGTGAATGACACTAGCCTAGTGATGGTCAGGTGCCTGCAAACCTCAGGCTTCAGTAGAAATCTGTCAGCAGCATGATCCAACCACTTGGTCAATATGGAGGTCATATCTCTGCATTTGAGCCATAGAAATCTAGGACTGAGTGTTAAATGTAGCTCCAAGATCCTTATCCCAAAACAAGAAATTAATTTTCACAGAAGTAACCCCCCCCAGTTCATTTAACACACTTTAATATGCATGGACACAGTCCATGCCTCCTCTGGAAGTTAAAAAATGGGTACAATAACTAAGGAATTCAAGAGAAAGCTCCATTAAGTTTTATTATTTTAAAAGTTCTTATTATTTGCTATTAATTATCATTAAGTTCTGTTAAGTTGAGCCTATGTAAGAGATATGAGACTTGAGAAAAGAGAATGAAACTAAAATTTGCTGAGCACTTCCTATGGGTTAGATGCATTTAAAAAATTAAGAGAGGAGATAATCAAAGACAATTTCCTGAGAGAAATTCTTTTGAGCTGACAATATGCTAGGGCACCCAGGCAGCAAGTCTATGGCTTTTTGGACCACATCCACATCTTCAGAGGAATCCCAACAATGCAGTCCTACTGGACAGGCTCCCAAAAGTCACAAGGCCACAGACCATGCTTCCTCCAGGTTCTATGACTTGCAACATGGGCATCTACCTGCCACATCATGCCTGGAGGTGAAACAAGGAAGCAGCTAAGGAAGGAATGTCAGGTTAGGGTCAAGCAAGGAACAAGCACTTCATCTGCTTCATCGCCATGTGAAAAGCACAAGCAGATACAAGGAGACAAAGAAGACACTGTCAAGAAAATATGGGTGCCTTACTCAGGAAGAGCAAGACAGTCAAGAGTATTGTCAGGTTACACAGAGGAAAAAAATGGGAGAGAAAGAGGAGGGGGAAAGGTCAGAATAAAAGAGCTGTTGTGTTGTTTGTTTGTTGTGTTTATCTTTTCCAACCATACTTTTGTCAAATTATTTTTTAAGATCACACTTCTGTTAAATATTTGTTAAATATTTCAAATGTTAGCAACAACATGCTTTGTTTTGTCCACTGACCAGCACATAGAAAAGTTTCTGGAATATAGTAGGTGCTAAGTAAATACTTATTGACTAAATGATTCTCAGAGTGAACCACCACTGCTGAGAAGAAAGAGGCACTTAAAGTCACCAAGGAAAATAACAAGGTTATGCTACTCTTTTTATTTTAATTTTTAATTTTCTTTTTTTTTCCCCAAAGGAAATGTCTTACTCCATCACCTAGACCAGAATGCAGTGGCACAATCATAGCTCACTGCAGCCTTGAACTCACAGACTCAAGGCATCCTTCCACCTCAGCCTTCCAAGTAGCTAGGACTACAGGTGTGCACCAACACATATAGCTAATTTTTTCCATCTTTTGTAGAGATGGGATCTCACTATGTTGTCTGGGCTGGTCTCGAACTCCTCGCCTGAAGGGTTCTTCCCAACTTGACCTCACAAATCATTGAGATTACAGGTGATTACACAGGTAGGATTATAGGTGAAAAAACAGTTCATGGTTCCTGGTGGGCAGTCACCATTTAGTCAATGAATGTGAATGAAACTGACCCACACCCCAGGACAAAGGAAATGCAGTCTTTCCCTTAATAAAATCCCAAGAAGAAAAGCGGGGCCTCTTCGTGAAAACAGGGAGTCTGGAGAAATGCACTCTGTCCAGGCCAATGATGTTACTCTGCAACTATTGGTTCATAGTTGGGAGGGGCCCTGGCCATCCCAGTCTCCTTTGTGAAAAGGTGCTGATTTCCACCTCTTAAGACTATTGCATGCTCTAGAACTAACTGACTCCTTTAAAGGAATCATAATGGGAGAGAGGACAGGATCTAGAAAGGACTAAATGTAAGAACTGAATCAAAGTCTTGCCTAGAAGGTTTGCCTGTCAATTGTCATGGTCCTCCTTCAGCAGCCTGCCAATAATAACTGAAAAGATTAATTCCTAGATAGTTCAAAAAGTATACAGTGACTTGCAGGTGAAGCTGCCAGTTGCAAAATAGGAACAGGAGTCAGTCTCAGAGAATTCACTCTTCAACCCTAAGAATTTCTATCAGAAATTCCCATGACCTGCAAGGTTGACACTGCTTTCTGTGGCTTGGCCTAATCTTGAGAGGCTGTTATTATTTATTACACATGAAGCACTTTCTATCTGCAGAGTGCTTTGGAATTGCTCTTTATTAGTTACTCAGCATTCTTAAATCTAAACACAGCTACAGCCCTAGTGGAAAATGGCAGACCCCATGATCTACTTATTCATCACACTTGACAGGTCCACAACCCTCTTCCCAATGACTGGACAAGTTGAAAAGGGGGCAAAGAGAACCATAGGAATGAGAAATCAATTCAATCCAATCCAACACTCATTTACCAAGGTCACCTAGCACTGAGCTAGGGATTTGGAGTTGTAGCAGGAAGAGGTACAGAATTTTTTTTTTTCACTATCCAAGGTCTTTAACAGAAATAAATTTGACACAGCTCTTGACCTCAATGAATGTATAGTCTAGGACTATTTGAGAGAACTTTATGGTCCCCTTTGTGGTTCTAAAAAAGTATAAGTAGGTTTCAAATATCATATGTGGAAACATATAACATGTTCCTACATGACCTAATTGGAACAATTATATAGGTATAATTCCAGTACCAAAAATGAAATCAAAAGGAAAGAATACAGAATAGGCTTACTTCCCCAATTTTCAACTTCCAGAAATAAGTTAGGAAACCACATTAGAGAAAATTTTAGGACAAATGAGAGTTAATTGACAGAATGACAGAAAAGAGAGAAGAGAGAAAGAATACAGCTTATTCTAAGAAGAAAACATAAATATAAGAGAAGGGTTCAGTTTTCCTAAAGCCACTTAATAGTTCCATACATTACTACAGATAGAATAGTTTCATGTATACCTCTAAACATTGAAGTATAGCCTTTGAAGCAATTACCCTTTATTATATAAGATATCTCATAAAATAGTCAAGTTGGACTCATCATCTGGCAAGAATATCAGAGAAGACACTGAAGAATGGAAGAAGAAATAGGGGATTCTATATCAATTCTAGAGTCCTTCCCAGCACTCAGTTTATGGTTCACTTCTACAGCTCAGCATCTAGTACAAAGTCTGGTGTTCAATCATTATTCATTTCTCTGTCACCTTAAATAAGTAAAGTACACATTACGAATAAGCAGTAAGAAACTAGAAATCCTCAGGTCTATTATCTATCATGATACTCTCATTGATGATTCAGCTGTGAGAGTAAAATGACTGACAGATCACTTCACTAATCACCAAGATCATTCACTAAATATTAAGGTTCACATGATTCACGACTAACTGAGTACCAACCTCTACCCTTGCCTGGTTGGAGGGGGCAGGAGAGATGTGTGTATGTTTCTATCCTGTTTTACTAGCCAGGCTGAAGCCTCAAGAGGCAGAAAACATGATGCAGGCATGAAAGCACTGAACAAGTCTCTGCTACAAACATCTATTCACCTCGTGATACTGGGCAGCCTCACCACTTTACTTGAACGTCACTTTGCTCATTAGTAAAATGAGAGCAGTATTCCTTAGCCTGCCACCCTCATGGACCCTTTAGAGGTATCTAATGAGTTCATGAGTGTGAAAAGGGTTAGTTCACTGCAAAGCCCTTACAAGCCTATGTCACATATCATACTCCCCAAAGGATTAGTCATGGTCAGTAAATTATTACTGTTTATATTATTAGTCTTCCCTGTGGTTTTCTCATAATAGTACTAGGCATGTGTAACCATTAAAATTTATGCTTTTTACAGAAGAGGATACATCGTGCTCATTGTCCCTAAATCTTCCCATAAACTGGTTGTAGAGTCTGTCACTGAACCCCAGAATCCTGACTCATTCTTTGCAATGCCACTCCTGACCCATTGACTCTGCCATGTCATGTAAGAGCTTCCTCTCTTTAAACACACACCTACCTCCGCAGTACCAAAGCACTCCCAGAGAGCTCAGAGTAAAGATAAATGCCACACACAGAAGTAGAGGCTTCCCAAAAACTAGGACCCTCAGGTGAAATTAAATTGGGAAAGAAGTTGAATGTCACACCTAAAGAATTTGGTCCTAATATTAGGGTGTGCGGTTACCCACCAAGGAAGATTTTGTTGTGATTGTTCTGTTTGCAATTAAAAGGGGTAATGGCATAGACTTTGTGTATGTTGATGAGTTCTATCACTGGGGACACCAATTAGGAAGCATAGGAAACATGAAGAGACAATCCGGGAATATATTAAATTAATGCTTTAAGAGCTGAAAGAGGACAGACTTGGTGGCTCAGCCTGTAATCCCAGCATTTTGGGAGGCTGCGATGAGGGGATTGCCTGAGCTCAGAAATTTGAGAACAGTCTGGGCAACTTGGCGAGACCTCATCTCTACAATAAATCAAAAAAATTAGCCAGGTGTAGTAGTGTGTGACTGTAGTTCCAGCTACTTGGAGGACTGAGGCGGAAGGATCGCCTGAACCCAAGCAGGTCGACGCTGGGGTGGCCATGAGTGTGCCACTGCACTCCAGCCTGGGTGAGACTCAAAAAAAAAAGCTGGAAGAGGACTTCAAGGCCCACTAGCACACCCACTTGCCAGATGGAGAAATGAAGGCCCAAAAATGCCAAGCATCTTGACCCAATCACAGAGCAAGCATACGGCAAAGCAGCCATCAAAATATATACCTCTTAGCTCCCACCTTCTCCATATCAATTTCCCTGCTTTACAAGTTCTCATCATCCTCCTTCTCCTCTTCCCGGGACTTGTGCTGTACCCTACTTCCAGCAAAGGGGCCATCAGCAGGAAGGAAAGGTGGAGTCTAACATTCTGCAGTCATCCCTGGTTTTTATCCTCTGCACACAGGAAGTCGACTCTTAATGTGTGCCTGCTAAACCACTGTGGCTTCCTTAGAGAACTAACTTTCCACAATCACTCAGCATGTACCACCTTGTGACATAAACTGTCTTCGAGACATTAAAGCCCAAGCACTGGAATATTTTTTCAAGAAACAAAGGAATCTTCCTTTATCTCAGATGAGAAACTAATGTCACACTTTTAGAAGAGAAGGGGTAAGAGGTCTGCTTTGGCTCAAATCCTCTCCAAAATAAACAGAAAATTATAAGCTTTTGTAACAAGACTATTGTAATCTGTGGACAATAGTCTACAGAACCCATTAAAAACAAAAGGGAGCATTTAAAATTATGCCTTGTCTCAAAGTAGACACTACTGTAGTCCACTCTGGGGCTAGAGTTTTGCAATTCTATTTCTTCTTAACCTTCTTAACATCTGTGACAGCCAAGTGACTCATCCTATTACTGACTGGGAAGCCAACACCTTAGTTTCACATCCTAAGTTCCATATCTTAAGGTGTGAGGAAGCTGTGGGATCTGCCTCCTGCTGGTCCTACTTTTCTCACAGAAAAGGCTGAATGTGAAAGAGAAGCAGACAACAGACAAGGACATTAAAAGGCTGCATCTGCTAAGTGCACACCTGTTCCTGCAAGGATGTGTTGGACATACGCCCATTTCTTCCCCAACAAGAAAGAAAAGCAGAGGAAGAAGCCCATGAAGATGCACGACATGCAATTCATCTCTACCCTGAGCAAGAAACTACCAAGTGAAGGCCAATAATGTGCCCATGGCATAGTTAAGGAAATCACAAACAAAACTTCAAGACTGTAATTCATTTTATGTTTTTAAGTTCAAGCCACAGAAAGTATCTGAAAGAATTAGAAAATACTTTCTGGGGGGAATTCCACAGGAACTGGAAAATCTCGGGCAAAATTAAAACCAAGAAAACAGAAATAGTAGAGATCTTAGAGATCATCAAATCCAACCCTGCCACTTTACCATTGAAAAAAAACAAGTCAGAGAGTTTTACAGCTAGAGAGCAGTGAAACTGGGCTGTGAACCCTCCTCTGCTAGCTACAAGAATAATTTCTTAGTCTTCATCTCATGTTAGCATTGACTTAAACCCTGCCTCCAAATTAAACGGACAAGTGGCCAAAAAGAAATTAAAAAAAAACTGTTCCGGTGGCAGATGCTAGAAACACTGGTTTCTTTCTCAAAAATTCAAGTTCATGCTCTGCATAAGATGGAAACCAACAAGGGTCCTGTTTTGCCAGTTGCAAATGCACATTTCTTAGGAATGCATTGTATGTCTGGCATTCTCCCTCCAGTCCTGCTCGTTCCCCCTTTTGCCATATATGGCACTGAACTCCACTGCCTGGGTCACAGAATTTAGGCCTTGGGTATGAATGTAATCTGGCTTCTGAACTGTTTGTCTTTACTGGAGACCCGATGGAACCATCTAGGAAACATTTACTAAAATGCAAAAGGCAAGGAGAATTGATTCACACCCTGAACTTGGAAAAAAGAGAAAGATTTTTCTTTTGCTCAACCAAAGGTATGTAAAGTGAAATCTGAGGAGAAAGTGACAATTTTAGCAAATTTAAGAAGCTTTCTTTTTCAAGAATTTTGTGTGTGTATACACACAAGGGTTATTCTAACATAAGCGTTAGAAAAAACTGACACCAAAAAACAAGGCACAATCAGAACATGTATTAGATATTCATTTTTCTTGATACTACTTAGTTATTTCTTCATGTAGTTCTTGACTTTCAAATTTTTACAAGTTGTATTTCAAAAATAAAATCTTCTTGAAAGTAGGGATAATCTGCAACTGTCATTCCGATTTAAGATTAAAAAATTATTAAGTATTTATAATTCTAAACAATATTTTTGAAAGTGATCATACAAAGAGAATTCAGTAACATATTCCCCAGATATGTAAAACTCAGAAGGACAGAATGATCTGAGCAGGAAAGAATAGCTATTTTGGTAGAGAAGGAAACCAATGTCCCAGGAATAGAAATGACTTGCTCAATGGTACACAGTTCAGTAGGATGGAGTACTCATAATTTCAACATGGAGCACATGAAATCCAAAAAGGAAGCAGAAAGAACTGCATAAAGATATTAAGACTTGCTTCCAAAAACAAAGAGAGAAAATGCCACCTGTTAACCATTAACAGTACATAGTAGTCACTTTGGTATGTGGTCACCCCCAAACTAGCTTTGTTATTTTTAAAAGCATATTTTTTGCCTCCTTAATGAGGGCTAAGGATGGGCAAAGATCACATCCTATACTGCAAAGCCCCCAGAGACAGGCAGTCCTAATTAGAATCTGAGGTCCATCAGTTCTGTGAATAGAACCTTCAGCAAGTTATTTATCCTCTCTACATCTCCAGTCATTTCTCTCTAAACTGGACATAATAATTTCTACCTTGTAGGGTTGTTGAAAAGATCAGTAGTGTGGCCAAGCCATCTAAAATAGCCTTTTACAAAGTACCTATCTAGTAGTGTTTGGCATACAAGTAAGCACTTAATAGGTGGTACCTACTGATAGCAAATTCATTCATAATTTTGGCTACAAGGAGAATGAATGGTTTGGTACAATGGCATATGTCAGCTAGCCTAAGGTTCAAATTCCCATAATTCTTCTCAACTTAACTGTGAACTCAATCATAGATGTATAATCTCAATGAGTCTCTTTTTACCTCAGAGTTGCTGTGAGGCTCAAATGAGATCTTAGCTGGGAAAAGTTTTTTAGAAATTGCCTTGCAATGTGAAAACATTAAGTATGACATAAAGGTCAGTAGCAGAGTATCACATGAATGTGGGCGATGAATAAATATAAGTGGAGGAATAAGAGATGGCCCCTGTTCTGCCTTCCTCTTAAAAAAGTAAAGTCAGTACTTTAAAATAATTATTCTCATAATTATTCCTAGAACAAGGGCTATAGTAGTCTCAGAGCCACAACAATAGTGGCAAGACCACGGCTCAGCTCAAGGTAATGAATAATAATGAAGGACTGGCCCCTGTCTGCCCAGACCTGCAAGCCCAGGCTTAGGTCTGGGGAGGCCTGGGAGCTGCCTATCCCCACTGAGAAGAATCATCTAAAGTGAGCAAGCTAAAAGGCCTTCACGGAAGCCCATGTCAAGAAACCAGCAAAGGTCAAGTCTCCAGTGGTGCCCATCTTCCTGATGTACACAGGTACCACTTTCTTGAAAGATGTACAAAGAGGCAGAAAGCTAAAGGAAGGTCAACTAGAGGTCATCAGGGCTGCAAGGAGCCTTAAAGGCACTTCCAACACAGTGGTTTTCAAAGTGGGTTCCATAGAGGCACAGGGTTCTTCTGGTCAGATAATTTCACCCTGGGTAGAAGCCTATTAGGTCTTCTACTGATAAACAACATCATTTAACTACACTTTGGCTTATGTTTCATTTTGGGATTCCACATCATATTTTGTGAGGGGTTTAAAGAGAGATGCCATAAATGAAAAACATCCGAAAACACTTTGGCCCAAAGAACTTACTGTTGAAGGTCACACAGCCAGTTAGTACCTGGATGAACAGGTTTCTCAGAGGAAGGCCTAATAATGAGGGACTAATAAGAAACAATCAGAAAAGGAATTTTTAAAAGCTCTGAGAGCACAAATACAAACAGAGAGGCCAGCCCAGCCTCCCAAAAGGCTGGAAATCCCTAGAAGGATTGGAGATATGAGAAGTAAAGGATCACGGCAGCTAAAAGGAGCAGATGTCCCAGAAACTAACTCCTCTCCTTCTGCCCACCACCTTCCCTCTGGGTCTTCACACCCTGGTGAACTGTTGCTTAGGAAAGACTTGCAGATAGGATCCAAAAGCAGAAAAACAAAGCGGAAGAGAGAAGAGCACACACTTTTCTTTCTATTCTGATTCTTCTGATGCTACTGTGGCACCTTAGGTCAAAATCCCTCATGGGTAAGGACAAACTTCAGCTTTTAACCCTTCTATCTTTCTGTCTGCCAAACAGGGATAAGCGGATCTCTGTCAGCTCTCGAATGGTCTGGCAAAAAGGCAAGGAGTCTTCTTTAATCTGCTCAGTAACCACAATAGAAAGTGCTAAATAAGTGAGTCAAGAAATATTTCTGGAAGAATTATCCAACTGGAATGCCTGGAGAGCCACCCGCATGGCAATAACTCGATCTGTCCTCATCTTTTAGAACATGCATAAGCCAGGGTTTAAAGAAGGACTTCATGGCTACAGAGCAGTCAAATAAATAAATAAACACAGAGAAATCTCCCAGTGACTTATGAAAGCTCTGAGTAGGAAAGTTAAGTTCACAATAAGAACTTTATTTCTCTCCTTTATCTTTCTCTCTCTCTCTCTCTCTCTCTCTCTCTCTCTCTCTCTCTCTCTCTCTCTCTGTCACTCTGTATGTGTGTGTCTCTGTCCCTCTCTGTGTGTGTCTTCCTCCAACCTCCCACCCCCCACTCCCTCACCTCCCACACTCCCCTTCCACACCTTCTCCCAGCCGCTTTTGGTAGTGAGCAGTTTGTTATGTATCCAAGGGAAGCGACACAGTCTCCTGCACTGTGCGACCGATCCATCTAAAAAACATATCATCTGTCTGTGAGGCAGAAAGCCCAGTTGGAATAAGCAAGTTCTGTGCGTTCAACTAGAAAACACTTCTTGTTCTCACTGTCAAAATAATTCTGTATTAAACTTCTGGGATATGTGACTAATGTGCTTGGAACCTCAGGAGTGACTGGTTTATTTATTTTAGGGAGGGGAGTGTGGCTGCTGCTGGTGGGGGTGGTGATAGAGAAAGAGGAGGAGGAAGAGAAAGGGAGGGGAGAAGAGGAAGGGAAGAACAAGCACACGGTCTGCTCTGAAATCTCAGATCAGCTCCTCAGAGCCTGCACGGCCACGCCTCATTCTTGGAGGCACAAGGAGGAGCTGCGCCAGGCAGGAACTAAGAGGAACAGACATATGAAGACAGGCAGTGCACTCTTCCCGGAATGAAGGTTGCCTAACCGTTCCTAAAAAGACTCTGAAATATAAAAAGTAAAAGCAAAACAAAACACACACACATACAGCCCAGAGTACTCTATCACAGCCCTTCTCCAAAGCCCATAAACAGCTCCCTGCTGCTTGCAAAAAAACAAAAACAAAACAAAACACGCCCAAATGTTATAGGGGGTACTGATGACACCTAGGGTTTGAAAGAGACATCTCACCTCCATGCACAGTCCTGATTTAGCCTCCCACTCCCAATCTCTACATATTTTCATGTCTATGCTATTCCCTCTGCCTTAAGACTCATCTCTTTCTTCCTTGTTTACTAAAGTCCTAGCCATCTCTCAAGGCCTAAAATGAAATCTCTCTAAGCAAAGCCTTCCCCAGTGGCACAGACAGAGAACTCTTCCCTCCCACCGTGCCCACAATTCTAGTCCTGTTCACTCTACAGCCTGGCTCCAGGTATTGTCAGTTGGCACACCTATTTGCCTATACCCTGGACCACCTTCCCTTCCTTCCCTTCCACAGACACAGTCTCCTCACAGCACCCACAGCATAAGCACACACGAATACACTCTCTTTGCAGTCAGAGGTCGTCTTTTACTATCTCAGCTTCCCCCAAAGCTACTCCAATGCCTCCACACACAGGCACTCAGTAAATGCATGGCCATAGCTGAACTTTGAACTTTGCTGCTTTCCACAGCAAAGCAACTTTAGTGGTAAACTCATGAAGCACAAAACACACATATACACACAAGCAGTTGAAAAATCTTTAGAAAGAAAAGACCAGAAATTTAATTCGCACCAACCCTAAACCTCTAGAGTCAGCTCTTAAAAGCTGGCCTTTTCTCTTTTCCAAATCCAGTGGTATTGTTCAAATCTCCTTTCCTGCTTTGAGTTAGAAAGTGGATGGAAGGTTTGGGGACTATGAGGAGGGGTGATGGGAGCAGAAATCTTCCAATGAAAAACAGATGAGGTGATAAGGTAAATAAATCTAAAACACATCATTTTTATGACCTGGTAAATAATTTGGGGTTGAAATCATCTGATTACTTTGTGTTTTGTTTCGCTTTCTTGTTTTTCCCAGCTATTATAATATTTATATGTTTAAAATGGAAAAAGAAAAGAAGGGAAGGAGGGAGGAAAGAAAGAAGGAGAGAGACAGAGGGGTGGGGAAGAAAGGAAGAAAGGGGGAAGAAAGAGAAAAAGGAAGGAAAGAAGGAAGGAAGGGTGAGTTGTTTGGGGGTGGAGAGCAGAGATGGGGAGGTGACCAGGACAATTACAAAAGAAATGGTGAGGTGACCTGTGTGCTGCTGGTCAGCTTTGCCAGGTCTTCCCCTCTGAACTTTCTCTCCAGGGTTATTTGGCAAAGAAAGTTTCAGAAAACAGTTTTCACTTTCTTTCTCCAAACTCCACCTCCCTCCCCACATCATTTAGAAAATTGGTTGCAACCTCCTAAAGAGGAAAAGGAAAACCAAGACCCAATTCACTGCACATTTTCTACCACTTAAGGAAAAACATTTCTTGGAGCAAATGCTTCACGGTTCAGAAAATAACCTACTCTCATCCCGTTTCCCAACTCCTGCTGCAGCTCTCCTCTCCTCACTGTCTTCTTGCTTTTCTTCAGCTTGGAGGGAGTTCTTTGCCCTCAGATCCAGTTTCACCCTTCTTCCCTACAAATCAATCTCTCTCTCTCTCTCTCTCTCTCTATCTACTCTCTCACACACACACACACACACACGCACACACAACACTCATATTTATTCCTATTGTTCTTGCCTTTATTATAGGGTAATAAATACCTACAAAGGGTAGCTCATTCATTTATTCATGTACTTATTCATTTTAAATAAAGCTGAATACACACCTACTAATAAGCACTTTACTTTCCGCGATCTTACACTCCAATGACTATGGTGATATGTAAAGCCAGGCTTACATGACAGAGCTCGCCTAGCTTAAGGAATTGTGGAAGGCTTCCCAGGTAATGCACCTGGCAGATAGCAGACGCTCCTAAAAGTCTGTTAAATAAATGAATGAATGCGTCAATGAATGAACAACAAAATAGAATTAGACACTTTTGAACACAGCTTAAAAGGATGAATAAGATTTGGGGCAGGCAGAAATGACAGAGCCAACAGTGCAAGGTTGAGGGTGACAGCTGCATGGAGAAAGGAAAATTAGAGACCCTCCCAAGAATAACTAGAAGTCTAGTGCAAATCAGCTATCAGCAATGGGTTGGAAAGGTACTTATTTAAAAGCTAATATAGCACTTTCTATGTGATGGATTATGAGCTAGGCACTATTGACCCCCTTAGAACTACTAATACAGTTGATCCTCTTAATGACCCTATTCCTATTTCACATAGGAGGAAACTTAAGATCAGGTAATGTGCTTGTTTGTGAGGGAGCAGCCAGGCTGTAAGATCAGGCTCTTACCTGCTACATTAGTACATCACCACAGTGTATCAGTGTCTAAGAGGACACATCACAGAAAGTCTTGAATGCCAGATGGATGACACCATGCTCCCTTCTCTACATAAAAGGAAGCAACCGAAGGTTTTGAGAGAGAAAATAATAGGGTCAGATTTAGGAAAAATGAATAATTTGGCATTTGTATTTAAGTCTGTTTGGAGCTGGTGAATGGATTAGAGACTAAGTGATGAATCAACCCCAACATCACCCACTCCCCTCTGCCCCGTCACATACTCATAAATCACTGTTTCCTTATGTGCACGGTCCAACAGGATATGCAGTAATTTTTTTCTGTGTACATTCAGACTCTGAAATTTGATTTTTATATTGGAATAGTTTGTTCCCATCTGGTTTCCGGGCCGAGGATTCCATGGAAGGACGGCATGGCTGCAATCGACAGTGAATGGCCTCTCAGTCTAGCCGGAACGCTCCGAGAGGCAGCATTGTACATGTACTGAATAGTCACAAAAATAGCTCAGCTAAAGGACACAGAGAAAAAAAAAGAAAAACTGCGCTCTTTAGAACTGACGTGTTTTTCCTTTTCTCCTTCTGCCACTGCGTCTATGACCTAGTAAGGAGGCATCACTGTGGAATGGAAGAAGCACTCAGCGAGAATTCAGGAGACCTGGATTTGAGAAAATTGCCACTTTTTTGGACATGATTGTGGACAAGTTTTAAGCCTCAGTTTTCCTACCTGTAAAATTAGAGATTGATCCTCAACTACAGTGGTTTTTCCCGTGTGTGTGTGCATATGACAGAGAGAGAGAAAGCAAAAGACAGAAAGAGAGACACAGACAGAGAGAGCAAAAGACAGAGAGAGACAGAAAGACAGAGACAGAAAGTGAGAGAGAGAGAGAGAGAGAGAGAGAGAGAGAGAGAGAGAGAGATGGAGACAGAGACAGAGACAGCGATCAGAGATGAGGGAATATTAAAAATATATAAGTGCATTTTGGGTGAAATGGGATTTTTTTTAAGTTTGAATCTTTTAAAAATGTTATATAAAGTAGAATTGACAACTAGGTTACAGAGGATGAATTAATATTAAAAAACCTGGGGTCTTATAGCAAAATAAACTTTTACAAATAAAATGTCATAGTAGTCGTATGTAAAGATTAGGAATACAGGTAAATTTCACTTTCTTTTTATGCTTTCCTGTACATTCAAAATTCAAACACTATTTTCAAATCACCATTTCAATATCAATTCTATTATTACTTTTAAGAACACCCAAAATCATGCTTGACAAGAAATATCGGGAGTGTCAAGTAGCTTACTGGCAATGGGAGATGCAGGCTTCTTATTTTTGTAAATGAAAAGTAGAATGAAGACCATCATCATCACTCTGTGCTACCTTGAACCCCTCTAGAGCATACACTGTCTTCTTGGTATGTCCACTTCCCACCAGGCTGGGAGGCCAAGGAGGTAGAAGCAACATCATACACTTTTATCAACCCTAGCACCTAGCACAGTGCCTGCCACATTCTAAATTTTCAAAATTAAGAAGCAACTATCTAAGAACCACTACAGTAGCATATTCAATTATACCTTTAAAAATTGTGGTTCTTTTTGTTTTTGGTTTCTTTTTTAGAGACAGGGTCTCACTCTGTTGCCCAAGCTAGAATGCAGTGGCATGATCATAGCTCACTGTAGCCTCGACATCCTGGGCCCAATTGATTCTCCTACCTCAGCCTCCCAAGTAGCTAAGACTACAGGCATGCACCACCATATCCAGCTAATTTTTTAAATTTAATTTTTTAGATATAGGTTTTGCTGTGTTGCCCAGGCTGGTCTTGAACTCCTGGCCTCGGGTGATCCTCCTACCTCAGTCTCCTAAATAGCTAGGATTACAGAAGTACCCCACCATGCTTGACTAATTTTATGTTTTGTTTTTCATTTTGGAGTGTTGGGGTCTTGTTTTTGTTGCCCCACCTGGTAGTCTTGAACTCCTGTTCTCAAGTAGATCCTTTAAAATATTAGACTTTGTGAGTCTGAGAGAAAATCTACAGCTGTTAAAAAGATGACATAAATCTCTATATTGACATAAAAAATGTTTTCAAGCACAGGCACTGTACTAGGTTCTAGGGTTGACAAAAGCGTATGATGTTGGTGAGAGAAAAAGTAAACTGCAGAAGCATGCAATAATTTATGTAAATTGTAAATATAGTCATTTATGTAAAAGTTGTGTGTTTGTTCACGTGTACATGCATGTGTATGTGTGTGTGGAGAGAGAGAGAGGGAGAGACTCTAAAAGATATTTTCCAAAATTTTAACAAGGACTATCACTATAGAAAAAGTTTGGGAAAATTACTGCTTTCTTATCTGTACTTTTCTGCCTTGTTCAGATTATCTTTAGTGCTTGAAAAACATTTTTTAAAATAATAAAACTGTTCAAAAAGAAGAGAAGATTAAAACCTAAAAACAAGAAAAATTAAAAACTAAAAAGCACCCACCAGCCACATGCACTTGGCCAAGCATGTTTTACAAACACAGATTTTATGGCCTACCCTGGCCATATCTGACATAAACATGACACCCTCTGGAAGGAAGTCCCTCAGTCTTTTTTTTTTTTTTTTTTTTTTTTTTTGAGTTGGAGTCTCACTCGGTCGCCCAGATTGGAGTGCAGTGGCCACTCCCGGTCACCGCAGCCTCGCCTGCTGGGCTCCAGCGATCCTTCCGTCTCAGCCTTCCGAGTAGCCAGAATTACAGGCGTGCGCTACCACGCCCGGCTGATTTTTTGATTTAGTGTAGAGATGAGGTCTCGCTGCCCAGGCGGGTCTCGAACCCGCGGACTCAGGCAATCCACTCACCTCAGCCTCCCAAGGGCGCGGGATTACAGGCTGAGCCACCGAGCCCGGCTGTCCCTCAGTTTTTAAACTCACCTCTTCCCCTTTTTCCCTAACTCGTCTGAAATCCATTACTGTGTGGTAAAAAGTACCGTGAAGACAGCAGACACTAAGGCACAGAGGCTGTTGCAAGCTTCCGGGCATCTCCTTTAAAGGCCCTCCAGGTTTCTCATAAGAGGTGTTTCCAACAGAAAGGGGTGGAAGTGCTTGCCCTCCTGCCATTCTTAGGCAGGCCTGTCACCAGACCCTCCCCCAGCCCCCACACCAGAGCATTACTACCACACTCTAGAAGCACGGTCTTTTTAAACATTGGCTCAGCTGATTTCATCTGCGATGTGGCTTTCCTCAAACAGCTGTTGTTGAGGCACAGTTGCTAAAAAAAGGCAACCAAGTGCTTTGTAAATATGAGGTGCTTAATCATAGTGCAGCCATGAGGTCCTTCTCGGGACTGTAGCAAGAGTGACAATCTCTATCTTGGTTTAGCTTCAGTAACGTAAAAATGATGAAGGAGAAGGAGAAGGAGACGACGACAACGATGATGATGAAACAGCCCATCTACTTGCTGTCCTTGCCACCAATTATTAAAAATACGAAAAGGCAAATTTCTTTCTGCATGGGATACCCCCCTCCCATTGCCATGTATTGTTAAAATAGACCAGGTTTTATTAATTCTAGGTGGAAGTACTAGAGGTGATTTTTATTTTCTTCTTTAACCCTGGTTTACATTTTCTGAATTGTCTATGAGAATACATTACTTTCACATATCTTTTAAAGAGGATCATTTAGAGACATGTAAACAACCACTACCATAAACATGCCAGGCTCTCCTTTCACAGAGTTTAAACATGAGCCTTCCTTACCAGCAAGCCTGCAGGGGATATTCTGTAACTAGGTCACCGGATTTCACTCCATCACAGTAGACTTCTCCAAATGTCCACCAAAGCTTCCAACAGCTCAGGAGGTTAACTTTGTACAACTGCCGAATTAAACGAAAAGTAACACATTTATTCAAAAAAACATTAAGGAACATCAATATTCTTAAGGCTGCTCTACAGTAGTAGAAGGGGAGAAATGATACACACATAAATAAGAATAGTTCAGGGTACAATGTGGTAAGTTGTAAAAGTCTTCCTGCTCAAAGCAGGGTGGAGGTTCTAGGAAAGAAGAAAAATATTTCTAGCTGCTGGAATGACTGACAACTTCAAGACAGAGTTAATGTTTCAGCAGGATGGGCCATGGGAACAAAGGCAGGATGGGGCAGATCCCAGGCCAAGGTATAGTTCAGTTGGCTGGAGCCCAGGAACAGTAAAGAGTGGCCTTAATTCTAGAAAGAAAGACTGGTGTCAGGTGCAGAATGAACACTGAATGCTACACTGGGGCATGTAGGTATACTTCCATAGGAGCAAGGCAGAATGTCTCTGAATGCACACTAGGCACCATGGTGATTATCTCAATGACATTCTTTTATGTCATAGGAAATTAAATTAGTAAAACAAAATACAAAAGACAGCAAACAAATATCCAAGCTACTGTAAACAAGCCATCATATGTTCTAGAGTAAAATCAATAGATGTGATTAAGAATATCTCACAACTAGAAAACACAACCTTTCAATGTTGAAAACCTGGTGAGGGGAGGAGGGAAATAGATTAGGAAGGAAAGCAGCAAGAGCCAGGTTCTGCCTTTCGGTTGCTCCCAATATCCAGCCCAAAGTGGCTCATTCCCCTCCTTTGGGGTCACTAAATTCAGTATCTGTGTCCATCCCTGTAACACCCTCTCCACAGCCTAAGCCACTGCAGAAAAACATAAATGTGCTTGGTGAGTAAATCCACCCTTCAGTGGAATGTAACATTATAAGACTGAAGGTTCTAACCCTGAATTGTACCACACATCTTCAAAATAAAATACATTAAAAAATAATAATAAGATTGAAGGTTCACAGAGGTCAGGAAAAAAGTATATCGCATCAACAAAAGAGTGAAAATTGGACATTCTGCTCCTAAAACAGTGGTTCTCCTCCCTAGATAAAAATTAGAATCCTTGCAGTATTTTTTCAATGGTGATAGCCAGGGCCCTTTCCAGTCAGAATCTCTGGAAGGCAGAAGCAGGCATAGTTATGAATGAAAAGCTCCCTGGGTGATTTTAATGTGCAGCCAGGGTTGAGAGTCTATGCTGGAAGCTTGGATAAAATGCTCAAAGGGAAGTAAGAAGTCAAATATATGGGAAGAACTGACTTGAGTTCAGTTAAAGCATCACATACATCCCTAATCACAAACCAGTTCCTTTTCAAGGTTTCTTTCCCTACTGGGGAATCCAGGATAAACTCTTTGTAGTGGGGATGTCTGGGCCTGGTAGCAGAGGCCAGCACTGGTTTTATTCACTACTATAATAGTCCAGGGGAAAGCAGGAATGTGTGGAACTCAAAGCCAGCCTTCACAGCTGTAGCAGCATGGGGTAGATGTAGGATACAGGCTGTGAAATCAGGTAAACCAGCATCTGAATCCTGGCTCTTCCACTTTCTAAGTGAATTTAAGCAAGTCTTTTAATCTCTCTGAGTCCCAGTTTCCTTATTTGAGAAATAGGAAATAGAATATATATCTTGCACATTGTTTTTCCTCTAAGATTAGGAATGATGGGTGCACATAGTCTAGGTGCTCAATAAACAGCAGCGAATACTAATATGATTATTGAGCAAATAAACCAACTTGAAGTTGTCTTCAAAATTGCATTTCATGACCAAACCGTGAACTGAGAACAAAAGTGAGAAATATATGAGGTAGACAACCCATTTCGTATCTCATAAACCAGGAAGTATTCTTACTTCCAATGTCAACTAAAAATCAGTCTGTTTAAACCTACATGCCAATTCATTTCCCTCAGTTGTCTTTCAGCAAATACAACTGGCTTGGACTTCAACAGTTGTTAAATCGTGTCTTTCCCCATTCAGTTCTTATCAAACAACAGAATGGCAAAGTTGAAAGGTGGCCTCAGGAAGTGACATGACCATCCCCCTCACTGTGCAGGTAAAAGAGGACAGAAGGCCTGCCCAGGGTCACACAGCTCATCAGAGCATGCCATCCTCTAGAAGTCATTAGCAGTCAGAATAAATAAAACTATAAACACAATCCTAATTAATGAGTTTCATAACATGTCTTCTCATAAGACAGGCAGAATGGAGATTAAACATCTTATTAAATGGGTGCCAGGGACAGTTCTAGAGCCAGAACTAAGAACGAGGTCTCTGGGTTTGGGAGCAGTGAGCACAGAGTCTAGAGATGGGATCACATGGTCAGGCCCCCACCACTACCTTGTAACTTCCACCAGTTGAGGTCCATCAGTTCTCTAAGCCACAGGTTTCTCTTTCTAATAGGATCACACTCTCTAACTTCCTCAGAGATGACTGGAAAATTCAATTCATGGATGGTGACCATGGAAACAATTTGAAACAAATTAATAGTAGATAAATGTGAGGGGTTTATTCTAGTCTGACCTTGAACACCCACATTTGTGCATTTATACCTCCCTGTACAAACAGATAAAGATCCACTGACAGAAGATTTTCACCCATTACTTATTTGGGCCAAGTGCCAAGTGACAGAATGTTACAATCAATATTAAGCCAAAACTGAGGGTGAACTCTACTATCACCATCACCTGAACTTCTGTAATATAAAAATAAATATCTCTGTGTTGAAAATAATTCATTTTATCAATTTATTATGTTGCAATACATGATTTGGGAGGGTTTCCTGGTCATGAAATGTTGAGGGGACAACACAGACATTTTACCTTTAATTCACCTTCAGAAAACGTGAAAAATTCTTAAACAGGACTTTTCTTAAAGGATTAAATAAAATAATAAAAATTAAAAACAGTTCTTAATGGTCACTCTGTTTAATGTTATAAATGCATTCAACAAACAATCCTATAATAATTATAATTACTACATAAAGTAATCCCATAATAATGCTTCGAGTACAATTTCTATTTTTGCAAACACTTGTTAGCTAAAAGATGTGTTGGTCCTCCCAAAGGTACCTAGCTAATGAAATCTATTCAGAATTAACTAGGGCTAGGTGTGGTGGCTCCTACTATAATCCCAGCACTTTGGGAGGCAGAGGAAGAAGGACTGCTTGAGCCCAGGAGTTCGAGAGTTAACTAATTTAATATTTATATTAACTATCAACTTATTTCTCTACTTGTTTATTGAAAGTCATTAATAATTATTTAAGCCATAATATTAATAGTTCTCATAATCATTATTCAATATTATAGCATTTTACTCATAGTAACACATGACTTTAAATTTTAACTATTTGGTGAAATCTCAGAGTATGAAGCACTTTAAGTTTTTTCACTCCAAGTTCACTCCAAATATTCACCTATAATTGAAAGTACATATGTAGATATTAACAAAAAATTTGAATGCATATTTGTTCATTACTAACATGATTATCCTGATATGGTATGATAGTAACCAACAATATGGTCACATCATTGATCATGCACACGATTACCCTGCACAAATTCAGAGATGCCTGAAATGTTAGTGAGGTAGGCATCTGACTATTTTACCACTCCAAAGGCAAAGCAGAGGTCTAACCCAAAGAGCAGATTTTGGCCAAATATTAAAACAAAAACCTAACCTAAAGTGGTACATCCTTAAAGGTAACTGGGGTGCCTAATTCTAAGAAGGCACATCTAGATTTTTAGTGTCAGCATGGAAATACAATATGGCACAAAAACTAGAATTTTCATTACATATTGCCAAAAGGCTGCTATGAATTAGACACTATACGAAGACATCTAGAAGAACTCACAATCTAGCACTGCAGACAAACATGTACACAACCAACCATTTCAGTGTTCAGAGTGTATGTAGTGCGTGTGGAGGAGGTTGGGGAAAGTTTCATATTGCAATCAAGTTCTAAACTGAGCCTGCTTGTCCAGAACCCATGAATAAGATTAGAGATAGGGTAATATTCTGACATAATATATCAGGTGCCAGGTATACAGAAAAAGCATAAATTTCACAGCTATGCAGGTTTGATTTTGAACCTCACTTCTGTAGCTTCTAGTTCTATTACCTGGGAGGGTAACTTAAGACCACTGAGCCTCAGTTTCCTGATCTATAAAATGGGACAGCACCTATATTTTGAGTGGGTATTGAAAAGATTGTATGAGATGGCTAGAGAAAGCATCCAGCACAGTCTTCCACAGATATGGTATTTGGTATCCTTCCTGCTTCTTTCCCAAGATGAATCCATACAGGAGATAAGCTAAGCTCACTAAAGAAGTGTCCTGCACCACGAAATGGTTCACAACCTTGTTTGGAAGCAACCAAGATGCTTTCTATATTTCCATCAAGGCACGTCAAGAAGCCATGACAAGAACAGCACTTAAGTAAGCTACTGTCTCGAAACTGGCAGATAGTTCCAAATCACCACAGATAATACCCACTGAACTTAAAAACCAAGTCAATTAATGAAAAGCTCTTGCTTCCAGACATGTATGCAAGTGGCATCAAGTTTATCATGGGCTGCCTTGTACATCAGATTAATGCAAGGTAGTCCTCTCCATTCCATTACTGAAACACAGATTTACTATCTTAAAAAGGGGGTAGGGGCTCAGCACGGTAGCTCAGGCCCATAATCCCAACACTTTGGGAGGCCAAGGCAAGAAGATTAGATTGTCTGAGCCCAGAAGGTCAAGACAAGCCTGGGCAACATGGTGAGATCTTGTCTCTACAATAAATCAAATAATTAGCCAGGCATGGCTGCACACGCCTATAGTTACTATAGTTACTTGGAAGGCTGAGGTGGAAGGATTGTCTGAGCCCAGCAGGTAGAGGCTGTGGTAGTAGTGATTGTACCACTGAACTCTAGTCTGGGTGACAGAATGAGATTCCGATTCAAGAAAAAGGTGGGGGGTGGGGGGGCTGGTGAGTAGGGAGTTCCAGACCTAAAGTGAAGAGGACCAGGTGCAAACTGTGCTGACCACACAATAATGCGAGGCTCTGTCTCAGAACTGGCAGACAGTCCCAAATTATCATAGGTAATACCTATTGAACTGGTAAAAATCTTACTGAATTCTTCCTGCCCATATAAGGACAGCAAAGTCTGTTTTGGAATACATCATTTGTAGAGTTTAACTTCTTAAGAACAAGTGGGCAGACCACATTCTAGTTTAATGTCTAGTCATCTAAATTTGGGGGGCATTTATTGGGCAAAAAACATATGCATGGATGGCCCTGAGCAGGACCCTGGAAGTACAAAGGTGAATTAAGATACAATCATTGACTTGCATAGCACAACTTTACCTAGTGCAAACCTTCCCAAGTTCACTTCTTTCCCAGTATAACTATGGCTTACAAGCTGAGGCCTGAACCACAGGCAGTTTCCAGAACAAGGCACAGTGAATAATCAGCATGTGATCAGGAACAAAAGACAATAGTCACAGAGTCATAGGTGCTCACAAAAATGGATGTAGTCAAGTTTTCATAATCTAATTGGAGAAGGAGGTGTAGTTACAGGTTTTACTGAGAAAAGTAAAAATATAGATAATCCCTAAACTCCCCTTTTGTTCTACACAACCTTTTTATTAAATGTTAATTTATTAACAAGAGAAATGAACCAGAGAGGTTGACTTGCAAGAAGTAAAGAATTCCAGTTTGAAATCAAAGGACATAGGTTCTAATCGAGTTTCAGTCATTATCTAGCTGGAACCTCATTTTTTTCTAATCATCCTGTTCCATCATTCACCATTATTCACTCTCCTTCACACCTAGACATAACCACCAATCTCAAATTACAGAGGAAGTATGAAAAAATATTTTCATGCTAAATGGTATTGGGACATTAGATAACCATTTGGAAAAAGGTAAAATTAGAACTATGCATCACGTCATACACAAGAATAAACTGCAGATGAATTAGAGATCTAAACATGAAAATTGAACTATACGGGAAGATAACATGAGTGAACAACTGAACCCAACTGTATTTTAAATAAACAACATATGCCAGGAGGAAGAGACACAAAGAAAAAAGAACTAATCCAGGTAAACCCAGAACAGTGTTTGACAATTTACCCTTAGTCTTGGGCAGGTTAAAGTGGAGGTTAGGAACTACAAGCAAATTTTGAATTCTTTTTAACAGGTTTGTTTTATGTAATAAGAGGCATGAGCAAATTATCAACATTATTATTATTATTTGTGTATACATATATATATGCATCCATATATATACAGGTATGTATACATGTAGGTGATATATGTATGTGTGTTTATATATATACTTTCCTGTATAAAACTTTCACATATAAAATTCCCTAGCTCTGGCCATTGAATGGACCTATAAGTGAAGGTACTACAGAAGCAATGAGCACATCTAGCACTTAAATCAATATCTGACACCATTTACCAGTTTAAAAAAATGAAGACATAGTGAAAAAAAAGTGGTTAACTTCAGGACTGGGACAGAGAAGATACAAGATGAAACTGAGCATCTTTTTATTCCAGCAGTTAAACAACAACAACAGAAACGATAAGGACGCATCTCAAAATCACAAGAGCCAGCTTGAAGAGGTACCACTGACCAAATCTGGGACAATTTCAGGTTCAAAATAATTACATCGCAGGAACGAATTATAAATGATTGAAACAGAAATCTTGAAGTCCATAACCTAAATCTGAAAGAAAGAAAGGGAAAGTGAGCGAGATGGCAAAGGAAGGTGGGACTCCTACCTAGAGTGGAATGTAGAATGCTGAACGCTGAATGATGACTGTGAAGGGAGCAGGAAAGATGCAAAATCTGATTTTTGCAGTCATCATAGTAAAGACTGGCTTAGGAAAGAACTCAGGGAAATATTTTGATGAGGAGCAAGCATAAAAATCTCTCTCCATGGACCGCTTAGTGACTGCAAAGCAAAACATGATAACTATACAGCAGAAAAAGTGGACAATACCTTGACCAGGTGACCAAAATTAACATCCCCAACAAGAGGCAGAAGGATGTCATGAACTTTCAGATATGATACCTGGACATGAGTCTCCAGTTGTGATACCAGGAGGACACAACATCATCTATGTAATATTCCTTCAGGGAATGTTATCCTTTTAAGGGAGGGGGGCACTACATTCTACAAAAGTATAAATGCCATGAAAAATTAAGAAGAGCTGTGGAAATGTTTCAAATTAAAGGAGAATAGGTCAGGCGTGGTAGGTCACGTATGTAATCCCAGCACTTTGGGAGGCTAAGACAGGAGGACCACTTTATCCCAGTAGTTCAAGATCATAGTAAGCAACAAAGCAAGGCCTACCAAAAAAAGTTTTTTTAATTAGACAGGCATGGTGGCACGCAACCCTGTAGTTCCTGCTACTCAGAAGGCTGAGATGGAAGGATCACTTGAGTCCAGGAGGTTAAGGCTGGGATTAGCCATGATAGTGTCTCTGCACTCCAGCCCTAGTGACAGAGTGAAGACTGACTCAAAAAAATATAAAATTCAACTAATTTAAATAAAGGAGAAAGAAGAGAAATGACAACTAAATGTACTACCTGGTCCTAAGCTGGATTGCACAGTAAAGGGGAAAAAATGCTATTAAGTACATAACTGGGCCACATGACAATGGAAAAGTACAAAAAGTAGTTTAAGTGCTTAATCCCATTCAAGTATTAATCAGGCCCAACCCTGGCCCAGCTTCCAAGATCAGACAGACTCTATAATAAAGATGCACATGCATGTTTATTGCAGCATTATTCACAACAGCAAAAACACAGAACCAACCACGCTGCCCATTGAAAGTAGACTGGATAAAGAAAATGTGGTACATTTACACAATGGAATATTATGCAGCCACAAAGAAAGACAAAATTAAGAACTTTGCAGCAACCTGGATGGAATAGAGTCTATAATACTCAGTGATTTATCACAGAAACAAAGATCTGAGTACCACATGTACTCACTCATAAGTGGACCTTGAACATTTATCATAACACCATAAGAAAGGGATTGGCAATAGTGGGATACTGCCAGGTTGGGGGGGCATATAACATCAGTAAGGGTACCCACACTTTACCTGTATGATGACCACATATGTACTTAACCCTCATCTGTACCCCACATTTTAAAAATAAAATAATTTTTTAAGTAACAAAATAAAGATAAAGTGCTGAATCCTTGTTAAATGTACTGAAGTTGATTACTACATTGTGAATATCATGAGACTACCTATATCTTCCTTGTTCTTAAAAAATGCACACTGTATTTAGATGTAGAGGGCCATAATGTATGTAACTTACTCTCAAATACGTCTGAAAAATTATAGCGTTCATATATATAGTGCATATATAGTGTGTATATGTGCATATATAGATACATATGGGGAAGAAAGAAGGAAAAGGGAAGGATGATAATGCTGATGGGATAAAATGTTAACACTAGATAAATCTGAACAAAAGTATATGGGTGTTACGTGGACTATGCTTATTTTGCAACTGTTTTATAGATTTGAAGTCATTTATAATACAGAAAAAATAACAATAAAGGGAGAGGAAAAAAATTGTAGCAATTGAGAATTAGCTCTATTTTTTAACAGAATTTTAAGATAACTAATAAATAAGCCCAAGCTATTTCATTCCATATAATATTTATGTTTATAAGTATACACATAACATATATGTATATATTTCAAAGCTATACAAATAATTTTGTGTATTTTAATGTCTTAATACAGAAGATTCTATAATCTCTTCTTATAAAACTCCTGAGAGTAGACAACACCTCACTGTCCAAGACCACAGTAGATATATAACTGGAGCTACAATTACAAGATTTGTAGGTCAATTCCGGCCTCTGAAATTCCAGTTCACTATGTTTGCAACCTGAGTACTATTTCCCTTCTAGAAAGAGCAAGTTTAGAGTTGGAAGATGAGCTATATCTAACAACATAATAGCTAGCATTAATTTTTTAAAAATCTATTAGCAGTGGCCTTTGGGGTTAAAGATTACCAAATGAATTGGTGAGACGAGGGCAGGGAGCTTCCTTTCTTGTCAAAATATAGATTAGGTCACATGTGCTGCCTTCCACTACACACCTGAACTTCCCAGCAGAAGGAAAAATTAATGAATCAGGCCTTGAAGTCTCCTTCTTGGAAAAGTTTAGAGAGGAAAAAAGATATGAAGGTTAGACATTATGAGGTCAAGAAACATCAACCAAATGGAACTTGATGTTTAAACAGAAACAGGTAAAATATCTGGGAAGGCAGCAAAATTCTCAGCCCTCTGATTCCAAAACAGGCTTTGCTGACTATATATATATATATATATATATATAAAATTAAAAGTTATACTGCAGCTGAATACTAGGTATTGTTCCCTTCCAAAAAGCATTAAACTCTAAAGGTCAGTTATCTTAAATGATATTTTATTGCACATACTTTAAAAAGACCTTGAACAATTAAAGCAGTGAAATATATTCCTTGCTATCGTTTTCAAACGTTCTTAGAAGCATAAAAAGAAGGCACATCCTAACGTAAAAAATGTTAACCCTGCCGGGCTCGGTGGCTCAGCCTATAATCCCGCACCTTTGGAAGGCTGAGGTGAGTGGATTGCCTGAGCCCGTGGGTTCGAGACCTGCCTGCGCAGCGAGACCTTATCTCTACAATAAATCAAAAAATCAGCCAGGCATGGTAGCGCATGCCTGTAATTCCGGCTACTCGGAAGGCTAAGGCGGAAGGATCGCCAGAGCCCAGCAGGCGAAGCTGCAGTGGCCAGGAGCGGCCACTGCACTCCAGTCTGGGCGACAGAGTGAGACTCCAACTCAAAGCTCTAAATACCAACCTCCCATATGACCCTGCAATCTCTCTACTGGGAATATATCCTGAAGAACACAAATCACTCTATAAAAAAGATACCTGCACACGCATGTTTATCGCAGCGTTGTTCACAATAGCAAGAACCTGGAAACAGCCATGCTGTCCGTCAAAAGAGGACTGGATTAAAAAAATGTGGTACATATACATGATGGAATACTACGCAGCCATAAAAAAGAACAAAATCATGAATTTCGCAGCAACCTGGATGGAACTAGAGTCTATAATACTGAGTGACCTCTCACAGAAACAAAGATCCGAATATCACATGTTCTCACTCATATAATGGACCTTAAACATCCAATGCAATACTATACGAAAATGACTGACTGTACTGGGAAACTATGGTGGGGGGAGGGAGATGGGATTAACAGTAGCAAATATCTGTCTGGGAATGGGGAAACACCCCATATCAACAGGGTGCCTGAATGAAACACAATTGTATACCTAACCCTTAACTGTACCCCACAACTTCATAATAAAAATTTTTTAAAAAGAGAGAAAAAAAAAAAAGTTAACCCTTTCTCTTCCTTTGCCCAATATTTATTTCAAGGCTTATAAGCCTTTTCAAGAATTTCCATTGCATTCATGTTGTTTGGGTGAACTTCTTATCATCTGGTAGGTTTCACTAGCATGTCAGGGAGGTAACAATACAAAAGTGCAGTCCATTAAGTAAGATGTCAACCAAGATACCATCAAAGAAATTGATCAGAAATTAAGACTGGATCACTCATTCCAAACCCTAAGGTGCTTTAAAATAAAATGAGTCTCGGACCCTACCAACAGACATTTTTATCCATTCGATCATTTTAGGGATCATGTGTCCTCTAAAAATCTTAATAGGTATACAAGTTTGTAATCCACTGGGCTAGAAGATTCTAAACTCCTTGGCAGCCCCTAAGTTCTAGGAAAAGCTTCAACTCTCTGCTGCTTTACAGTGTCCCTAGATTGACATTAATGCATCATTTTATTTCTCATCCTGGCTCAGTTTTCACAAAAGTAAAATGGTAAAAATAACAAATCAAAATTTCACCAAACTATAGAGAAAGTTATTAATATATTTTAAAGTATTTGCCTATGTGAATACTAGCTTTATTAACTACATTACACAGTGTGTAAAACTATTCCTTTACTTTCAGAGATACTGCTCTCTTAACAACTAGTCTATAAACAAATCAAATCTCTAAAAATAGCCTCAACCTTTTTTTTCCCACCAAACTACCTGGCAACTAACACCTGGGTGTGGGTTGTACTGCTCACAGAACCATATACCTCAGGGTAATAAGAGTTCTCCAGAAGTCATCAGGACAGCCACCTGCCTTCATACACAAAAGGGTCCACTATGCTATTTCACAGATGGATCAAATGAGGCCCAGAAGATTTAAATGATTTGAGCTCAGTCATACTCAGGTCTCCACACTCATGTGTTGAACCCTTAAGGGTGAATAAGCTTCTTGTACTAGTTCATCTGGGTGACTTGAGACAACCAGAGTCCCCTCACCAGTACACCAATCTCTAGGAAAGGAGGTTGAGACCCCAAACCTCTGGTCTGAGGTCACAGAATGAAAGGAAATCCTTAGATGTCAATAAATTAAGTCACTTAATTGATTAGAAACTTTGAGCAAGACATCAAGTATGACAAAGTCTCCATTTCCCCATCAGCAAAGTAGGAAGAATAATTTTCTGAGAGTTAAGGAATTCAGTTGATTCCGTTAAATAAGTAGCTGAGTCCCTGCTCTGTATCTTGTCTATGTCAGACACTAGGAAAAAGTGGGTATATTCACGGCTCCTACCCTCTGGGGAGCTCCAAAGCTTTCACCCTTTTTCAGGGAAAATTTTGTTTCTGAGTAGCAAATATAGGAACTGGAAAGAATATTTAAGATCCCATTCCCTATTTAGACTACTTAAATTAATAAGACATGGAAAGTTAGCAGAGATTTCAGAAAAGAGGAATGAAATACAATTGGTATGTCATCTATGAAGAGGAGAGAATTTCTTATAATTAAATATCAAAACAATGAGCTTGGAATATGAGAAGAAGCAGAAGATGTTAATCACAATAAATTAGTGAAATAAACTGCAGAGTGTCTGCTTCCTAAAGGCTTATGAAAGTTATTGAGGCTGATGATTATGGAGGTTCTATGGGTCATCATTTCTACTTAATGGGCAGAACAATTAGACACCAAGAAACATCTGCAGGTTCCCATAGCCCTCAGGTACCATGAATTTAATGTTAATGAAGAAAAATAAGTTGTGGAAAGCATGTTGTTCAATAACCTCATTTTATAGGTAAAGGAGTAGACAGGAATAAAGAGTCATGTCTAAGATGACAAAACAATTAAGAAGCAGACAGAACATCCAGGGAATATTCTAAGTCATTTCTCAATTAGAAAGTCACTTCATTTCACACTATTTTATGGTATCAGCTAAGAAATAAAGTTAAAAATTTTGAAAATATATTTCAACAATTGCAGCTATGAAATAGAAATCTTTCCACTTACCTAACAAAATAAGAAGAGTTCATGGACAAAGGGAAACAATGAGGGTAGCACGATATGTTTTTCATTATTTGGTTTATTTTTAAAACCAGGGCACACCCAAATGAAAATTTATTTTGATCTTTAGAAAAAAGTGAAGGTAAAAGAAGGAAGCATGCTTTGCTATTTCACTTTGTAATCTTTATTGCATAGGTGGCATTCTTATACAAGCTGGCTTCTAAGAGGAGGTGAAAAGGCAGTTAAAGAACAAAGGCGGCAGAAACTTAGGTTCACAATCATTTGTTAAGCATTTGTCTCTATGAATAGCTCTAAGCCAGGACTTGTGGGGAACAGAACTATAAGAAAACACCATTTCTACCCACAAGCTGTTTAAAATCAAATGAGGCAGAGTTATGCTAACATTTACCCCAAGTCAAGCCTTGAATGATGAATACAAAGAGGACAGAAATTGCCACTAGCAACAGACCAAGCAAGAGAGACCAAGTAGTCACTAATGCAGCCAGCCAAGGGGGCCCAGATGTGACAGAGTGAGGAAATTAGCAGGAACAATTACCTCCCACCCCATGGTGCTCAGTCAGAGACCCACAAATGCTCTATGACCTCTTTTTTCAAAACCCACTCTTTCAAAGATATTGACCATGGCCAAGCTAAACAGCATATATCTAAACATGCTTTCCCTGTGCCAGATCCATCTCCACCTCTCTTCACACAATACAACAGTAGTTGATCCCATACTGCATTCTGAGGAATTTAGAACCCATTAGACCTAATCTTGACTTCGAGGAATCCATGGCCTAGTAAGGGACACAGAATCATGCATCCACTATTCACTCATTCAGCTGACATTTATTGAAAATGTACCAAATACCAGGTACTGATGTACATCCTGAGGTTTCAGAAATGAGCAGGACATGGGTGAGGTCACAGTTACGGACAGAAAACAAAAGCACAATACTGAGTAAGCACCATGCAGTGTGGGTAAGCCAAAGGAAAAGTGCTTTAAAAGAGTAGTTACTCAGATATGATCCAGTAATCCCCCTTCTGGGAATATACCCAAGGAAACTCAAATCACTTTACAAAAAAGATACCTGCGCAGCACTAATTCACAAGAGCAAAAACATGGAACCGACCGTGCTGCCCATCGAAAATGGAATGGATAAAAAAAAAAGTGGTACATATACATGATGGAAAACTATGCAATCATAAAGAATGACCAAATTAGGAACTTCACAGCAACTTGGATGGATTTAGAATCTATCATATTTAATGATCTATCACAGAAACAAAAAACTGAGTAACACATGTTGTTCTTGCTCATAAGTGGATCCTGAACATTTATCACAATACTACAAGAGAGAGATTGGCAGTAGTGCGACACTGCCAGGGAAAGGGGGGAAAGCACATAACATCACTAAGAGTACCAGATCCTAAGCCAGGGGAAGTGAGGACCAGTGGGAGGCCCAAACTTCACCTGTACATATACCACTTATATACCTAATTCTAACTTATACCTCGCAACTTTAAAATAAAATAAAGAAAAGAAAAGGAAAAGAGTAGTTACTCAGAGAGCAGGGTACATTATCAAAGACGATATGGAAGGGGCAGCTCCACAGCAAACAATTATAGTTCTGACTCTATACAAGGGAAGATGAATTAAGTGCCTAACAGAAACAAGTGCAACACACAGTGAGAGAATCCTTAGGGAACATTCTGAGCACAACCTTGGCCTTGAAGAAAGAGTAGAGTGTCTTCCAGTTGTTTTGATGAATCACAGACCAATCCGTGAAAAGAATCTGAAAGACACTTTAGAGATGGGTATTTCAAGGTCTCACATGGTTAGTAGCAGACATAGGACTGGAACTCAGGACTCAAGGTCCACTAGACAGACCAGTGCTTCTCCCTAAGCTGACTCTGCCTCTTCCGTGTCTGTGAATGAGCTTATCTCGCCCAGTTATGTCACTCTGCAGAAAACTATTCCAGAAAGCGGTTCTGATAGTGTTAAAGAAGTTCCCACCTCAACAATGTGAACTTTTTGTTATTGCCTTAAAGAGGCATGTTTGCTGTGAAACATTTCTAAACTAAAAGCCATTCTCAGCCTTCCTACAGTTGCATATAAAAAGATGTGGACCTCAACTCAGATTAGTGCCAGATTGAATATTCTAGTTAACCTCCTCTTTCCACAGTGAAGAAATTAAGGCCCAGAGAGACTGAGGTCACCCTGTGGAGTTACAGCACAGATTATCCAGCACCTGAACTAAGGGTCTAGCACTTCTCTTGCTCAATGCTATCAGCTTGGTGGCCTATGGCCTCATTCTTACAGCCCACATTTTTTGCAAACCTGAGAGTGATAGATCCCAGCATGGCAAAGATCATGCCAAAAGGATAGCATTAATTAACTGTGTATTGTAGAGACAGATCATACAAAATTAAGACATAAAGAAAAAGAGAGAAAAAAACCATTTTACAATTCTTCACGCAAACTTCTCAAAGACCCTTCCCAGATCCAGCCTTCTGTGACATCACCCCAAGTCTATGGAGGTTTGCTCTCTAATTAATGTGTTCCAAATCACACTGTTTTCCTATCAGTACCCAACAGCAAAGGTGGGAAAGAATTGCCAATTTCTTGTGAATCCTGAAGATTTCCTTTATGAGTCACAGGAAACTAAAATAACTTTGGGGGTGGGGCAACTTCAAAAAGAAACACAGTTTTAAATCAGTTCCCACTAATTTGTGGCATAACTCCTTGAAGACAGGAAAAATTAAGTTTCTAGAGTTGATGCAAAAATTGGAGTTTTTGTTAGGTTATGTCAATTGTCACTGTAACGTTAGTATTTCTCTTACTGTCATTTTTTTGTTATATTAATTATAGGTTGATAAGAGTAGGAGCTATTTTGAATCCATGGGACTTTCCTAACCAGATTGTTTTGGCATCTTAAAGTTACTCACATTCAGGGCCTAAACAATATGGTAAGTATCTTTTTTCCCCCTCTCTCCTTTACACTCAAATTCTAAACAAAGGAACCATCTGTTCTCTCTCTAAAAACATCAGCCCTTGTTTACATTTTTTCATTAATAATAATGCCTCAAACTTATAAAATATCTTTCTCCAACTTGCTTATTAAAGCATTTTGTAGACATCGCCTCATTCATCTTCAACATCATCCCCCATAAACTAAGGAGAAGGGAGAAGTGTTTGCCAATGTTCAGTTAGATAAATGATTATTGAATGTTAAATGAATTTTGTATGAAAGATTCCGTGTTAGCCTCAGAAGGGACCTTGGCAATCACCTAGCCCAGTGCTGGCTCTTATATGTAAAATGAAGTTCCAGGAAAGAGAAGTGACTTCATGTTCTATTTGCGTACCTAACTCTCTACCCCTGACCCTAAGCCATGAGGGTAAGAACAGTGTCTTATACAGTTTTGTATCTCTAGTATCTGATGTGTCAAAGTCATTTGCTGAATAAATGAAAATGCTTGCCAATAGTTACATAGGTGACTGAGGCAGGGCCGGAGTCAGAGCTCAGCTCTCCTGCCTTCCTATTCAGTGTGTTTTCTCTTTCTTTTTCTTTCTTTTCTTTCTTTTCTTTTCCTTTCTCTCTCTCTTTCTTTCCTTCTTACCTTTCTTCCTTCCTCTCTTCTTCCCTTTCTTCCCTCCCTCCCCCTCCAATACCAAGTACACCTGGATAAAAGAATCAAATAGAGATGTCACCAAAAAAGAAGATGGGAGTGGAGAGGACAAGAAGCATGCCTGCATTCGTAAGGGCAAAATGTGTTGAAATCCAGTAGAAATCACCAATTTTAGCCATCAGCTAAAACTGAACCCATGTTAAGGCTGAGTCTCCAAAAGCTCTGTATTCCTTATTTGTGCCATGTATTTAAAGTTTTGGTGGATTCCCTAAACATTATCCAATAGAGAAAATGGATCTGTCTTAATGTCAAAGGACAGCATACCTCCTTAACATCCATTAGCCCAAAAAAAGTGCATCCTCTACCTTGCTATTTAACCTCATCACTCACTGTAACTCGAGAGGACTCACAGCGTCAGAATCATGAAATCCACCAGCCAAAATGTTTCCAATGAGCCGAGAGGTCACTGGAATAAAGAGTCTTTTTCCATACGCCTAGCTGGAAATCAGCAACTCATTTGTCATGTTTTTCTTATTTTCCGAATGCCCTGTTCCCCACCATTATTCCTTGAAGTTGGAGGGAAAATAAGCTTTTTTTCTAGAAAAGTAAGTTAAATTTGGGATCCTATCATCTGAATTGCTTCTGTAGCAGTAGTTCTAACAAAGTCTATATAACTCCCTAAAGAGTTTTTAAAAATAGATTGTCTGTGTAGATGCAAAAGATAGAGGCCTGAGAAGGGAAGGTTATTTTTTACTTTAAGTAAAAAGAAAAAAAAAAAAAAACCAGAGGGCCAAGAAGAACTCAAATATGCTATAATGTGGTCTCACAGAAAGTGGATCAGTTACAGGTACTAGCAGGAAATCTATTAGTTTCAAAATACAAACAAATCAACATAAAAGCTTTCAAACAATTTGGGGAACATTGTTTCTCCAAAGAGAAAGGTAGATTGGGGATGGGAAGGAGGAGAAGAGAAAAATGTGGGGAACAAGTAGGGAGACACTGAAATCCCTAACACAGTATGTCTGAAAGGGATGCAGGAGGCTGCCTTCAGTGTCTGGGTCTGTCCAGCACACGGCAAAGAAACGTTTATATCAAGCCATGCAGTGTCAGCTGGAGAAATGGACAGCGTGTACTTCAGGGAAAGCAGCTGCAGAGAGACCCAAGCAGACCACAGCAGGCTGAATCTGTGTTAGAGTACTCCTATCTGTACCCACTACCTTAGAGTTTCAAGCTATCCCCCACGACTATCATTCTTGCAGCCACTACACTGATCATTAATCTCTCAACACTTTCCTGACAAAACTTTGCCCATTTCATACATAGGGACATTCCTGCTGTCATGCTACCTCCAAAACCAGCACTTTGAACTTTGCATGCATACCCCAGAACATCCTAATATCTTATGTTTAAAAGTGAAAAAGAGCCTATATTTAAGAGCCTAAAAAAGATTCACAGAATATTACTTAACTGACATTGATTCCAAATCTAACTTCATTGGGAGATTATTTTTAATATAGCCAATGGGGAGGTCTGTTAGTTCAGTGTTTGTCTGATTTCTGCTCACATCTCTGCAAGGACAGAGACGGCCTATGATCGGAGCTCACATGGCCCTGGCCTCGCTGCTTCCAACATGCCTGAGGGAAGAATGCCAGAAGGTGGATGCTTCAACTCACCTGCGCAGCCTGACTGGCTAACTCGTCAATATGATTTGCTAGCTACGACTGTACTTTGCCTCCAAGAATGTTGCTAGTCTAATAGTGTAACTATTCAGTTAAAGTTAGATGATCTTGGGCAAGGCTCTCAGCTGCTATAGGTGCATTTATTTCCTTTTCTACAAAATAAAGCAAATTCCATAATACGTAAACTTTTGTTTTGTTTCGTTTTGGGTTTTTTTGTTTTTGTTTTTGTTTTTGTTTTTTGAGTTGGAGTCTCACTCTGTCTCCCAGACTGGAGTGCAATGGCCGCTCCCGGCCACCGCAGCCTCGACCTGCTGGACTCCGGTGATCCTTCCACCTCAGCCTTCCAAGTAGCTGGAACTACAGGCGTGTGCTACCATGCCTGGATGGTTTTTGATTTATTGTAGAGATGAGTTCTCGCCAAGTTGCCCAGGCGGGTCTCGAACCCGCGGGCTCAGGCAATTCACTCACCTCAGACTCCCAAGGCGTGGGATTACAGGCTGAGCCACTAAGCCCGGCTAATATGTAAACTTTTTTCTCAGACATTCTGTGCCCATGAAGTTCCTACTGTCTAATGATCTCTCCCTCCCTCTTAGTTTCTCTCCCTTTCTCCCTCTCTCTCCCTCCCTACCTTCTCCTCCTCCTCCTCCTTCTTCCTCTTTCCCTCTCCCTCTCCCCCCACCCCCTCTCTCGCACATACAGACTCACCCAAAACTCTTATTCACTCAACAACCTTATTAGGCAAACTGCAAGCAATTTTTATCTGTGCTCCCCCTCACTATTTCTTTCCCTAAAATTTCATGCCAAAAAGTGTTTTAATTAGTTTATGAAAGAAAAATGAGACACATAGACACCATTGACACACAAACCCCACCTTGGGATGAGATGCTCTGCAGAGTCCAGCAGTCTCTCCATCTCCCCGGGCCACAAAGGTAGCCCTCTGCCAGCTCCATGGGTGAAGATGAGGAGGCAGCAATACCAGAGTTCAAGTCGCTCCAGTCCAATCTCTACTTCTTGCGTTCTTGAGACTTTGAACAACACATTTTCTCTCCCTGGGCCTCAGTTTCCCGGTAAAGTGGGAACTAGAGACTCTACAGTAATGTGAGGTGTTTGGGGGAAATAAAATTCCGAATTATCTACCAGTTTTGATATACTACCCTTGAAATGAAAGCAAACACTCAGCAAAGCCCTCATGCTGTATTGGTGTTTACTGTCAGTCTCCCAGATAAATGAAAGCGACTTTTTGCATGGTGTTGCGCAATCAACAATAATAGCACATCAATAGGAGCAAATGCTTCTAATTTGTATTCGTTTATTTGTTTATTTCCAGGCCAAGGAAGTTGCACACACCATCTACCAATGGCTTTTGGAGACTCCATACTGCCCTTTTATGGACTAAAGGGAGTCCCTAGGATCAGAAACTAAAAAGGGTGAAAGTGGAAACTATGTAGTATTATGCAGCCTGAAATATTGAGAAAATGACTTAAGGAAAGTAATACGATATCCCTCTTTGAAACCTTTTTTAAAACCAATAGTAAAAAAGAGAGATATAAAGTAAAAATAAAGTTGAACACAAAAAAGACTGATTTGCCTGGGATCCCTTTCAGCCGTGTAATTGACATGAATAGCAAAGACCACAATACTCATGTTTCTATTTGCTGCCCTCAACTGACATGGTTGGCCACTTGTTTTGTTTGAAATAAAATGAGGAAGCAACAAGTACATTAAATTCAACTGCAGAAAAATCATATTTGCATGCGGAAAACAAATAAGTGGGTGCCTGAATGGGTAATGAGGCATACAATTGCCCATCTGCACCCAGGGCCAAGCATCCCTGCAGGTGTGCCTGCCACAGGAGCAGAAAACCTGAATGAAGAGTCCAGTGCCAGGGAGGGCTACTGGTGGGAGAGAACACAGGATCCTCCACACCCTACTTGTTCTGAGCTACCCACTGCTATGGTCCCAGCTTTCCACTGCCCTTCTACCTTAAAGCTGAAGAACAGAAATACATTTTGACATTCTTTTGTTAGATTTCTGTGGATTCTTTAACTCAAAAGACCTTTTTTTTTCCCTGAGTATCTTCAATACGTGCTTAAGAAATACAGGCACACTTCATTGCACTTCGCTTTATAGTACTTCACAGACACCGTGCTTTTTTATAAATTGAAGGTTTATGACAACCCTGTGTCAAGGAGGTTTATAGGCATCATCTTTTCAAGAGCATGTGCTCACTTCATGGCTCTAAGGCACATTTTGGTAGTTCTCACAATATTCCAAACTTTTTAATCATTATTGTGATCTATGACCAGTGATCTTTGTGTTTTGTTGCTATTTATTGGAAAATACAGTTTATTTACAAAGTAAATTAGAGAGAGAGAGAAGAGAGAGGAGATTCGCCTTCCCAAGGTCGGGGTGAGGGCCAAAGCTTAGGAAAACATGGCCTGGTCATGGCTTAACAAGGTAATGGCCAACCACTGATCTTTGATGTGACCATTGTAATTTTTTCAGGGTGTCAAAAAAAATGCCTATATAAGATGGAAATTTTAATCAATAAATGTGTGTGATCTGACTGCTCCACTGAACAGCCATTCCTAAATCTCTCTCACTCCCCTCAGGTCTCCCTATTCCAATAATATGGAAATTTGGCTAATTGAGAATCCTGCAATAGCCTCCAAGTATTTAACTGAAAGGAAGAGTAGCATGTCTCTCATTTTAAATCAAAAGCTAGGAGTGATTGAGCTTAGTGAAGAACATATGTTGAAAGTCGAGATAAGACAAAAGCTAGGCCTCTTGCACCAGTTAGCCAAGATGTGAATGCAAAGAAGTTCCCGAAGGATATTAAAAGTGCTATTCCAGTGAACACATGAATGATTTTTTTTAAAAAGGGCAAAACAGCTTTATTGTTAATATGAAAGAAAGTTTGAATGGTCCAGATAGAAGATCAAACCACTCACAGCACTCCCCTTCAGCCAAAGCCTATGAAGGCTAAGAGAGGTGAGGAAACTGCTGAAGAAAAGTTGGAAACTAGCAGAAGTTGGTTCATGACATTAAGGAAAGAAGTCATTTCCACAACATAAAAATGCAAGGTGAAGCACCAAGTGCTGATGGAGAAACTGCAGCAAGTCATCTAGAAGATTTGGCTAAGATAATTAATGGAACAGGCGCAGTGGCTTAACCTGTAATCCCAGTACTTTGGGAGGCCAAGGCGAGAGGATTGCCTGAGCCTGGGCAATTTGGTGAGATCTTGTCTCTACAATAAATCACAAAATTTAACAGGGCATGGTGGCGTATGCCTGTAGTTCCAGCTACCTGAAAGGCTGAGGCAGAAGGATCGCCTGAGCCCAGCAGATCGAGGCTGAGGTGGCCATGAGCATGCCACTGCACTCCAGCCTGGGTAACAGAGTGAGACTCCGACTCAAAAAAAAAAAAAAAAAACAAAAAATGATCATTAATGAACTTTTCAATGTAGACAAAGCAGCCTTACACCAAAAGACGATGTCATCTAGCGCTTCTATAGCTTAAAAAAGAAGTCAATGTCTGGCTTCAAAGAACAGGCTAATTCTTGTTAAAGGCTGATGTACCTGGTGACTTTAAGTTGAAGCCAGTGCTCATTTACCTTTCTGAAATTCCTAGGACCCTTAAAAATGATGCTGAATCTACTCTGCCTGTGCTCTATAAATGGAACAAAAAGGCCTGGATGACAGCACATCTGTTTACACATGGTTTACTGAATATTTTAAGCCCACTGTTACTGACTGCTCAAGAAAAAAGGTTTCTTTCAAAATATTAATGCTTTTGACAATGCACCTAGTCACCTAAGAGCTCTGATGAAGATGTGCAAGGAGATTAAGTTGTTTGCATGCTTGCTAACACAATATCTATCTTGCAGCTCCATAGATCAAGGAGTAATTTCAACTTTCAAGTCTAACTATTTAAGAAATACATTTCCTAAGTCTATAGCTGCCATAGATAATGATCCTTCTAATGGATCTGGGAAAAGTACATTGAAAACTTTCTGAAAATAATTCACCATTCTAGATCCTTTAACAACATTTGTGATTCATGGGAGGAGATCAAAATATCAACATTTACAGGAGTTTGGAAGAAGCTGATTCCAGTCCTCATGGATTATGTTGAGGGGCTGAAGACTTCAGTGGAGGAAGTAGCTACAGTGGTGGAAACAGCAAGAGAACTAGAAGTGGAGCCTGAAGATGTGACTGAATTGCTACAATCTCATGTTTAAACTTGAGTGAATGAGGAGTTGCTTCTCATAGATAAGCAAAGAAGTGTTTTCTTGAGATAAAATCAACTCCTGGTAAAGATGCTGTGAACACTGTTGAATTGCAACAAAGGATTTAGAATATTACATAAACTTAGTGAATAAAGCAGCTGCAGGGTCTGAGAAGAGTGACTCCAATTTTGAAAGAGATTCTTTTTTGGCTAAAATGATATCAAACAACTTTGCATGCTACAGAGAAACCTCTCATAAAAGGCGGAGGTCAATCAATGCAGCTAACTTCATTGTTGTTTTATTTTTAAAAACTGCCAAAGCCACCCCAACCCTCAGCAACCATCACACCTGATCAGTCAGCAGCCATCCACATGGAAGCCAAGACCTGCACCAGCAAAGATTACAACTCTTTGATGACTCAGGTGATTGTTAGCAAGTTTTAGTGACAAAGTATTTTTAAATTGATGTATGTACAATTTTTTAGACATAATGCCATTGTGAACTTAAAAGACTACAGGATAGCACACACATAAATTTTATATGCACCGGGAACCAAAAAAATCACTTTATTGCAATATTTGTTTTATTGCGATGATCTGAAACTAAACCTGCAGTATCTCTGCCACATGCCTGTATTTGTTGTTGCAACTGTTTTTACTTAGCACGCATGATCTCTCCTACATCCTTTACTCCAGCTACACTTACCTCCTTGCTTTTCTGGTGTGCTCCAAGCATGCTTCAGGCCCAGCGCCTTTGCAATTACTTCTGCTCAGTCTAAAACACTCTTCCTTCTTCCCCTCACCTCCATATCTCTGGATTGCTGCCACATTTCATTCAGGTCTCCACTGCCCAAGTGTCTTCTTACCAGCAAGACCTTATCTGACCAGTGAATTTAAACTGTGTACTCCCCACCATTAACTTGCTTTTTCTTCTTCACATAGATCACCAACTAAATATTATGTATCTACTTATGAATTTGTCTGATTTTTTTTACAGTTTGTTCTATCCACGTCATCTGGAATACTGTCTAGCAAATAGTAAGTGTTCAACAAATCACTGTTAAATTAATAAGTCACCATTATCATCATTATTATTATTTACAAATTATTATAGTAGGCACCATGGGACCTCCTCTGGAATTAGACAGGATTCATGTCCTCAAGGAGCTTTTATATTATAGTGAAGAAAGCCTATGAAAATCTGTCTATGCAACAGAGCAAACTGGTATTAATGTTCTATTGGATGTATAAGTAAAGCACTCTGGTAGTATACAAAAAGCAAATCATAACCGCCCAGGGATGCCAAATAATAATAATGATGATGATGATGACGATGATAAAGCAAATCATTGACAGTGACAAGCAGCAGTTGAAGGAAGCCTAAAGAAACTTCTATGCAACTATCTTGAAAAGAGGTACAGAAATCATCCTCAAAAATATATTCAGTGCAAAAAATACTAAGACATCCTTAGTTAGCCTCCTTTCCTTCATCAATAATGCTAAGTGGGAGAAGAGATTGCCCAAGATAAGTCAGCATTTATACGTGCCAAGACCATGGAGAAAGGAAGAATCACTTTCTTCCATAAAGCCTTCATTTTAAAATGGAAATAATTTAACTGCACACAAAAACGTGTCTTCAGAAAATTCCAGACTCTCAAGACAGGGAGGACCTTAAAGGACATCAAGTACAACTTCTTTTTATCTCCACAAAATACTCATCAGTTTCAGCTCCTACCTAAATGCCTACAGTGATTAAAACAATCAAATGACTTCAAACTCCTGAAAGCACATTCCATCTGTGGTTTGCTCTTAATATTAAAAAGTTATTTATTTTATGAGTGACTTTGTATCCACTCCACAACAGAGTCCCAGATGAGTACCATTGGCTCTGCTCTCTCCTTCTCCATCTTCTCTGCTTCTTCTTCACACTAACTACTTCCAGGTCCTTCTTCATTCCTCCAAGGATCTGGTCTCCACCCTAAAGTACCCTTTTGTTCTTAATCTCCATCTTTCTCCCACTGTTCCACAACCTGGTTGTTGAGTTGACCTACTGCTCAGGCAATTTGGCTCTTTGCCAGGAGCTAAACATTTTGTCTGGGGTTGGAAGAAGGGGAACAGAAGATCTAACTGATTCATGGGGTAAGGCTGATCCAATTAAGACCATGGCAGGTTCACCTGCTGTTCTGACCTTGACTTTGAACTAGCATTTTTGACATAAATCAAAATAGTGTGGACACTGTAACTCCTTAGAAGCAAGGAAGACAAAGAGGTGAAAGCTGACCCCACTCAACCTCAACAGACAGAATTTGAGGAATTGTGCTTTCAAAAAGTTGTAGACCTTCTAGTCCTTCTTATCCCAGCTTCTCAACTCCCATTGCCAACCTATATGACTAAAGGCAAGCTTAGAATATGTAGCTTTTACCCATCTCTACACCAGATAATTGGGTTCTAGACCCTAATATGCTGTGTGACCTTGGGCAAGACATTTAAAGTCAGTAAACCAAAGCATCTCAGAGGTAGAACAAAAAGCAGATCTTTAAATCATCTAGTAAAAGCAGCCCAGATACCTCTTGTATGCCTTTACGCTCCCCTTCTTGTCCACAACTGTAACGATATTTCTAAGTGATCGTGGACTCAGTCAGGATATAGCGGCAGAGCCCTCCTCAACACAGCACCTCAAGGAACTACTACCAATACATCATTTGGTCATGTGAAATGAAGTCCAAATCACTCATTCCTCAGATGAGGAAAACTGAACCCCAAAGATGAGCCCATGACCTACCCAGGTCTCAGAATTAGGAGCAGACCTGGAAATACAAAGACTCCTTACACCATTCTAAGTCACTTCTCCTCTAACTCTGATAGTCTGTGAATATTCTTGTAGTGGCGGTGGGGGTTTGCTATTGTATTAAGCTCTATAAGAAGTACAGAATTTCTAACAAGAAGCAGAAGCTTCACAGAAGGCTTGGAGGAAGAGGTGCATTTGAGCTGGCCTGCAGAAGTATGCTATCTGTAGGAACTAGTACAGCATGTTTTTAGCAAAAGAAAATTCAGGATCAGGGAACATTCCCAGTTGAAGAATAGCATAAGCAATGGAATAGTGAGGACTGTTGAGTGCTGAGTAGGGGCCAAGCAGTAGCTACATACAACAGAGGCCATGGAGGGCAGTAGTAGGAACAAGAGAATGAAAAAAACAGCAAGGTAAGACTAGAAACAGAGACTCTGTGGAGTTGTAAATGGAGGTTTTTAAAAAATTAACTTAGAGGCCTTAAGTCTCATAAATAGAAAAAGAAGATAAGAAAGGAGTAGAAGGAAAAGCACAATATATACCTCCATTCTTAATGTGGGAAAAAAGAGTCTTACTATAAACTGTATTACAGGAACACTTTCATTATGTAAAAGCCTATTTTGTTTTCATGTCATTCTTAGATTACATCATAGAGTGGCTGCAGACGTCTCGTACCATATTATAAATAAATCACTAGCTTAATCATAGAATGAGCCAGGGCTCCGGATTTAAAAGGAAAATATTAGATCATTTTTAATAACTGATATAACTTGAACCAGTTGCCATTGAAGCAGGGTGAGGTAATCTCATCCTAAAGAGGTCCAAAGAGGATGGAAAGGGGGTCAGAGTTGAGTAGGACCCAGAGACGCTTCTGTTTACAGAGGAACAGGTCACTAATGGCCCCTGAGTACAGCTCGCCCCCTGAACTAGACCATCTTGTTATGAAAACCAACACCTACTTTTAAGTAGCCATGCCAAAAAGGCCTTCTTCATGAAACACAGTTTATAAATAGGTTGTTCCCAGAGCGACTATATTTCCAAATATCAGAAAACATGAGCACATTATGACATTGGTATTTATGTCTTGGGAGCCACTGAGCAAAATCATAAATGTTAAGGTCATGAGTTATTCAGGAAACTTGAAATCTGGGGTGACTATACACAAACGCTGTAGGTCAGGTTCAAGCCAAGAGGACAGCACAAAGTGAGGATATGAGACAATGGCCTGACAAAGAAAGAACTACGGGCAACTTCCATCAAAAGTTGACCAACTATTAAGGAGATCAGAAATTAGTGTTTAATATACATCGACACACTGAGTCCCACACTCCACAGGTACTTTATATATATTAAGTTGCTTTGGGGGCACAAAAGACTGTATGAAGTAGCCAGTATTCACACCATTTTCTTCAGATGTGAAAACAGATTTAAAAACTGATTAAGTAGCTTAAGTAATAGTGGTTAATAAGTGATAGTTGGCCTTCCTACTCCAAATTCTGCTTTGCCATGTTGCCTTCATTCAACTAAACTCTATTTCCTGATATGTATTTTCAATAAAAATTTAAAAATTGATAAGAAGCACTTTAAGAAACAAGAAAATTATTTTAAATGTTGAGAGTTGAAAGGGGCCATGGAGCAGGTAGCAGAATTCACATTCTGGCCAGGGACAGTCTCAATGACCAAAGCTTTGCTTTCCTCATTTTGGCTATAGGGCTACTAAAAAGCTTGACCATAATTTTAAGTCTCCTATTTCCATTATTTTTTAAGAAATGTTAATGTGGACTCTGAGGGAAACAGTCATCTTCCATAAAATGAACTGTCGAGCTTGATTTGGAAATGACTATTTTAGTGGGGGGAGGAGATGGATTCTCGAGAAAAGAAACTTTCTTCCAGACAGGAGGTATTGGCTGAGGTTTTATGTCTGGTCCTGTCAGTCTCACAGTAATGTTGTGTATCAGCTCTCTGTTCCTAATACAAATGTTATTCATAACTGCAGAGACACACTGTCTTAGCCAAGTAATACTGATTTATGCAAGTCTTCAGGACACAGCATGACCCAACAGGAGATGCAGATCCCTGAAATTAACTAAAGGGACAACATCAAGGCCCTAGATGCCAATTTTTTACCTATTTTCTCTTATTTGTTTCTGGGACAGGAGAGAGGTTAAAAAGAGAAAACATGCCTATAGTTGTATGGACTCATTATGAAACAGAGACCTTGTAGAAAGGTGGGAGGGGCAGCACTGGGAAGAGCTGCACATGATCCTTCTCTTGGTCAGTCATTGGCTCTGTGGCCTAGAAGTCTGTCCCCTCTCTGGGTCCTGGTATCTCACCTGTACAGCAAAGGACTCAAGCAAGAACTTTTAGACATTTCTACCAAAGCAAGTTCAACTGCTGATGAGAACAAACACAGAGGTAAAAAAGCACATCAATAAATGAAAATTTGTGTTTTCCCTCTGAAAAACCACACCAATTTTGCATTCTGTGCTATTATGCATCAATGTTTATATTAAGATTTTTAAATGGAGTTTTCCTCCAAAAAGTCTTCAAGAAAAATTGATCCACAGAAGTGTGCTGAGTTTATTCAGTTGCTTCAGGTAACCCCTCTCCCACCTTAGCACAACCCGTGTAACCTGGGGTATCTGTGGTAGGCTACCTCTAAGATGACCCCTTATGACTTCACCTTCTGTATTCATGCCCCTGTGCAATCCCTCCCCTTGAGTGTTAGCTGGATTTAGTAACTTGCTTCTAGTGAGGAGAATGAGGCAAAGGCAATGATGTGTCACTCTCAGGATCAGGTTATAAAAAGGCTGTGACTTGCATCCTAGGGACTCTCTTGCTCACTTACTATGAGGGCAGCCAGTTGTCAAGCAAGCTGCCCTATAGAGAGGCCCATGTGGCAAGAAACTGAAGTCCTCAATCCAACAACCTGTAGAGAACTAAATCTTGTCAATGATTATGTGCATGAGCATGGTATTGGATCTTCCCCAGTTGAGTCTTCAGATAAGACTGCACGTTTGACACCACTTAGACTGCACGTCATAAGAGACCTTGAAGTACCCATCTAAGCTGCTCCCAAATTTCTGCCCTACAAAGACTGTGAGAAAATAAATGTTTCTTGATTTAAGGTGCTAAGTTTAGGGTAATTTTTATATAGTAACAAATAACTGTGTAGTATCAAAGTTTGAAATACCTAAACCTAGATTACTTTAATGGCCCCTACAAACTCCACCATTTTTCATAAAGTGAAGTCTAAGAAGTGGACCATAAAAGGTTCAGTATCAGGAACCCTTGAAAGAAATTCTCATCCCTCCAAATGCAGAGATGCATGCCAGCCTGCTGACATATACCCAATCATACTCTGGCCATAGAGAGATAACCAGGTACCCCTGCATAATTACACTGCAATACAAAGTTAATTGGAACCTTCTACAGCAGCATACTGGCAAGAAATGAGTCAGAAACTGAACCAGACATGGACAGTGACAGACTTGTTACTGGCCCAGCCATATTCTGATATCAGGTACATCTGCCTTTAGAATCTATCCTACCCCAGAGGGCCAAACTATGATCACAGGTCCATCCTGCCAACCACTTAGGCTAGTGTCATAAAGCTTCATGGCTCACAGAGGAGTTCTAAGATCAGATACCCTCCTCCAGGTAACCTTTCCCAATGTTCCAAATTCTTTCCACAAATCCAGCTCTTTATCCACACTTTATGAACACTGAGACAATAACTTACCCAGATTTCCCAGGTACCCAGCCGGAGGCCTGAAATATGTCTGGTGATTAATAAATGTGTGTTGTAAATAACAGCCTTCTAATTTGTATTTCTCTCTTATATGTGTCTCTTTCTCCCCAGCTTTAAACTTCTCAAGGTCAAGGACTAGACCTAATTTACCACAGTATCCTAAATATCCTGAAGTTCAGTAACCTTCAGACAAACACTGGAATCAGTACAGAAAATAAGTCCAAGTTCTATGAACCAGGGGTAAACATCTGGCACCAATCCACAATGGACTTTCCATCCATTCACACATCAGACCCTTTTTACCATCTAGCAACCCAATGAAGAAGAACCTGAGAATTCTGCTAATTTCCTAGGGCCATACCCAAGGTAGAGTAGAATGATCTCCACTTTGCCAGAAACCAAGAAATAGAACAATATGGAATTAGGAAGAAGGAAGAAAAAGAAAGAGAAATATCCCGACATTTTATTTTCAAGGGCAGCAAGCATGCCTCCTACAGACATCCCTGGTTTACATGAAGAGCCATGGACTCTCAGGAGACATATATGTCACTGCTCATACCCAAAAAGTCCTCTTGTAATTTTTGAAGCAAATAACATAAAAGCAATAAAATCTGGGTAAATAAATAGTCACAGGCACCCAGAAACTACTTTAGTGAATAATTGTAGAAAGCCAAGACATTCACCTCTGACGGAAGTGACCAATGCTTTGCTTCCGGCAGAGACTAATACCTGATACTTCTGAGGACCAAGGAGGAAATATTAAAACTGAAAGCCCTTGGCTATAGTCAACAATTGTACACTGGTATGAACAGAGGGAAATAATTTCCTTCCTGACTCCCACTGGGCTAGTCATGCCTGGAGCAGAAGGTGTGATTATCTAATCAAACAAAGCAAGAAGCCAAATGGGCTAGACTGTAGCTTCCATGGGGTCTCTCAAGCACTGAGCTTCCTAAGTCTCCAAATGTACCTCCCTCCACCTTCTGCTGCCTCAGGCAAAAATGAATATGAAACATTATAATAACACACAATTTTATTTCAACATTAAGAACCACTATTAAGCAATTTCCAGATCAAGCTGCTTCTAAGACTGAGGATAAGTTAATGCCCATCCAATCTTGGGTAGGAAGAGGTGCAAGGCTGGGAGGAAGGACATACATCAAGCATGTCCTATGCACCAGGCTGGTACTCAATTCACATAGTCTTTTTCTTTATATTCAAGATCAGTCTTTAGAGAAGAAAATAACTATAAAAGTCTCTTATGTATGAACCATACTTTATAGTTTACAAAACAGGCTGGAATTTAACAACAGAGGTAGGCAGGGCAATGATTATTGTTTTTAGTTCTCGGATCAAAAAAAGGAGGACAGAGGAATGTTGTTTTTCTAGGGTTGCATACCTATTACCCAGATGGCCTTCTGTTACTCCATCCTGCCATACTCACTGCCTTTTTAAGCACTTATACAAGTTTTAAACCATACAAGTCTCAAAAGTCTCTTTCTGTCCATTTTTTTAATTCTTATAAATCCATGTAGTCCAGCCTTATCCATGTAGAATTCCTTTAACTCTCCAACAGAGAAACAGCCAGTGCCTGATAGAACACCCTCTAGAAAAGAAATATTCACTACCTTCAGATGTATCCTTTCTATCCTTGAAAATGCACGATTCACCTATTATGTGCCAGAGACCCCACTAGACTCTGAGGATACACTCATGAACAAGAGATGCTGTCCCTCTTCTGATCAAATTTTATATTTTGAAAGGCCATGGTCATGTGTGCACAAGCCTCCTATCTCTTCCACGGTATCATTCCTATAATAGTTCTTGGTGGGACATCATTTCTGTTTCTTTCAGCATCTTGTGTAGAGTTTACCTGGTTAATGTCCCTTAGACATGAGGCAGGAACTAAAGCCTGACACTTTAAAGGGACTCTGACAAGAAATTAGGGAGGTTTGCAGAAAGCCTGTGGTTGCCCACATGGCTTCCGATCTTCTCTCCCCCTTCTAACAACACCCAGATAGTCCTTTGAGGGACCATGTCTTCTCCACTGCATAGCTGCCATGAGATTTGTGTAGGACTGTCCCTGGTTCATACATATTTGCATGGTCCCATTCTCTTGGCCTCAATGACTGGTTCAGGAACATACAATAACAAAAGCCTTTGAGATATGGCAAACAAGGCTCCTTCCCCAAAAGGGGAAGGAGGATGCTTATAGTCTGGGTTGCAGAGAGCAGCCATCTCATGCCGATGAGATGAAAACATTCTGAGGATGAAGTCAACACAAAAGAGAACAAAGCAAGGAGCACTGAAGAGAAACAGAGCAGGAGTCCTGCTCACACAGGGATGAAAGTCCACTGCAACTCTGGATTTGCCAGTTTTCAGGTGTTCTAGGTTTGTAGGATCACCCACCAATGTTCTTCTAGATTCCATACTCCATTAAATGCAGGCTAAGACTGCATCAGTGCTTTAGAAGACAAAGCCATTGTTGGCTCATAAGTAGCTTATGAACAACAGAAGCTTCTGTGTCTCTTCCAGCTTGTTCCTGCTAAAGAAGTCTCTCCCGCTTTGTCAGTACACACTTACTTTTTAAACTCAAGTGCAAAGCTTCATATTTATCACAGTTTAATTATAAACACCAAAAAAACTCAAGAGGTAAAGCAGGCAACAAAGATCTTCATTTGACGCTGAAACTGTGTGCTGAGGGAAAATATTCAAGACCATGTTTGAAATTTTAACAGACTATAACTAAACATCAAACCAATGGTTTCCAGCCTTTTATGTTTTGCAGATTAATAGGCATATAGAAGGTCAGTTGTACTTTTAAGACAACTGATTGATTAAGAAAAGACAAAGCAACAAATACAACTATAAACTCAGTCATACTTTTAAACAAAGGTAGGCTTTTCCAATCACAACAGCATCTGCTCTATTTTGGAAAACTACACCACAAACATGGAAAGGAATATTATTAAACTCAGTATAAATCCAATGCTTGCAGCACATATGGATGCGCCTCAGCATGGAGGACACATAACTAAAATCCTAAGAGGAAGCCTCACCTAGAATTCCCCTATTTGTCTCAGATCTGACCATCACCCAGGGTATTCCATACACTTAATTCTCATTCTCCGTTTTTTTTTTTTTTTTTGAGTTGGGGTCTTGCTCTGCTGCTCAGGTTGGAATGCAGGGGTACCATCACAGCTCACTGCAGATTCAACCAACTGGACTCAGAAGATCTTTCCATCTCAGACTCTCGAGTAGCTGGAACTACAGGCACATGCCACAATGCCCACCTCATCTTTTTTTTCTTTTTTTTTCTTTTTGTAGAGTTGAGGTCTGGCTCAAACTCTTGGGCTCCAGCAATCCACCCACCTTGACCTCTTGAAGTGCTAGGATTAGAGCCGTGAGTCATCACACCCAGCCCTACACTGTTGATTCTTTTCACTGCCAATTTTTTTTAGAACTTGATGTTCTACTCTACCCACTAAATACAGAGGTGCCCCAAAACACAAGGGAAAGCTTATCTTACCTGATCCCTTTCTCCCCTTTGAGCACACAGCAGGATTCACACACAGATCCCAAAGGAGCTCATTGTTAAGACAATAGCTCACACCCTTTGCCTAAGCAAATTTAGCCTCCCCTGCCTCAAAAGGATTGCTGTGAAAATAAAAAGAGGTCAAGAAAGAAGAAGCACCTTGCCCAGAGATAAACAAGAGACACTAAATAATATTGTTTTCTTTTCTCACAAATGCCCAAAACACTGTTCACTGACATTTTCATTTTGGTCTTTCAATTTCAAAAACACTTCCCTCCATGCCAAAGGAGAAAGAACAAAGCAATACAATTACTGGCAACTTGAAATCATCATTATTCCAAATTTTCTTCCAATTTCTCTGTATGCCACCTTCCAAGAGCTGAGCCTTGACTTTGCTTTGCCACATATTTTATTAGCATTATTATGTCTTGCCCATTGCCATGAAATCAACTCAAGAAAAAAGGAAAGGACATTTGGATCTTCTCTGGTTCTTGATCTATGCTAGTTACTGGAGCTGATGCTTTAAATGGAAACCACTAATTTTTAAAACCCACTACAACATGTACATTGATTTTTAACAGAGAAACGTCTTCTTTTCTGTGTAGGACTCACCAAAAATGAGGAACAATATCTTCTCTCTGATGAGCACCCAGTGGACCAATGAAAAAAGCAGTATACCGGGAATCAGGTGACTGGATTTCGTCGTCTTCTGCTGTGTCTCTGAGCCTTAAACTTCCCACCTATGGAAAATGGGAGATGGAGGTTGCTTATGAATCTTTACATCTGACCAGCTCAGAACTTGCCAGGTTTATAAAGTCTCTGACTAGGCCATACTGGGAATGATGCCAGGCTTGAAACTGACAACTCTGATGGTCTATCTCTAGATCTCCTAAGTCCCCGTCAGCTCCTGGAACTCTTATTTCACTAATTTGTCTCAGAATGACGGGGAAAGAGAATGCTGATGTCTCAGTGTTCCTATCTGAACTCTGCTTGGGAATGCAGTTTCATCTTAATAATGGAGGTGTAAGAGATAAATCAATTAGTTACATGCTCTCATTGGAGACAAGAAAAAAATTAAAGATTAATCTGAACTACACTATATAAAAAGAGAAAAGTTATATGAGTTTAGAGGTAAATTTCTAACTATGGGGGCTAATGTCCCCTCTGAACATTAGTTTCCTTGCCTGAAAAATGAAAGCCAGTGGGCATTAGAGAGCTGGACAATCTTGACATTTCCTGGTAAGTTCTCTTTCCAGGTTTTATTTAAGAACTACTACTCTTATGCTAAGGAATACACGATATATATTCCAATAGACAAGTATTCCAGGGAAGTAGACTGTTATAAAACCTGTCCTTTGCAAATGCAGGAGAAATCTACATACTGGAAAAGCTACCACACCCATTACATTGTTGTCATTTTAAACACTATCTAACCAGTTATATAATTGTTTTGTGTACATTACCTGACTCAGTCTTCAAGTACCAGTGTAAATTCAAAGCTAAGAGTGATATTAACAATGATACAACTCAATTCTTCCAACTAACAAGAGTGCCTGGGGCCAGGATAGGAGATGGCCACTCGCTGAGCCTATCGGTAGTGGTGGGCAATCCAGGGCTTGCTCACCTGGATCAAGCTACTGCCCACTTAGACATAGGACACCAAGACTAACTGGAGAGAGGCACTTGCCTCGGTCATACAATCAGTCACACCTGGAGCAATACCAGAGCTTACATACCCAGGCTGCTGAGACCCCACTTTAAAGCTCACCCAGTAATCCCAACAGCAGAAAGAAATTAAGTAGGGAAAATGGAGCATAATCTAGATAAACCCAGAAAATCAAGGAGTTTTCTGAGAGCTAGTGGTCTCCAAGGACATCAGAATGCTCAAAGCTATTTCCACTGAAATGGGAGAGAGGCGTAATTTCAAACTTGCTGAAGAATGGATTGTTAGGAGGTCAACATTAGACCTATGAAAAGTGCAGTTTTATAGAAAACAAAAAGATGGTCCTGCCCCCACCCCAGTGCCCAAACCCGTGAAACCAACACTTCTCCTTGCAGAAACAGAAAAAGCAGAACAGTTTCTACAACAGTAGCAAAGGGCATCTGACTTTCCAGATTTCTAAACTTCACTGAAAGGCAAAGCTCTCCACCTTTGGCCCTGAGGGAGCCTCACTCACAGACTCTCTGGCTTCCCTCCATGCACAAATGAAAGTGGTCTTCCTTTTCATAGTCAACTTCTCTTTTAATAATTTTTTTATTCTTTTCCATAAAGAGAACAAGCAGCTTTGCTAAAGAACCGCTGTGAGATGATTGAAGTACCCATGCAAACAAACCATTAGCAGAGTTCAAATGCAATTTAAATTACCAGTTGTTAAAGTGCTCCTCAATTTCATGGTAAGTTTCCAAGGAGAATACATGCTATATACCATTTAATTGGTTGTTTTCTATTTTTTAACATCCATTTATCCCCCCTCCCTTATATTTCAGAAGTGTCTATAAAAGCTTCCCTTTAAAAAATTATACATTGTTGAATAGATTAAATCTAAAGATTGAACAGTATCAGAGAAACAGCTGCAGGATTACGCAGCTCAGCAGAAATTGATGGTTTTGACACTACAAAACATGCAGAATTTTAAAATCTAAGGAAACACCTAATAGTGCCCTCACTATTCGCAGATAAAGATACAGAGGCCCCAAAAGGGAAAGGAGGGTTTGGTCCAAAGTCCTCTCCCTGGTGAACCACAGATTCGAGATAAGAACCAGGACCCCAAATTCCCAGCTCCCTGCCACCTCTTCCACATGGTTGCCCATAAATAGCAGATGAAGACAGTGGGAAATAGTCAATGTACCTGATTTTCCTCCTGTATTTTTTAAGAGAAAATGTAAAGCCCTCTTCAAATACACTCCTGACCTAAAACGTGGAGATGGGCAACAGTAAATATCCCTCCAAAGAGAAGAAAAGAACAAAAAGCTGATGAATGAGTACAGTCAAAGGAGCTCAAAACGAGTTATTTTATGAGTAGATTTTTGGCAGGAAAACTCAAGACACTCATCTAGATTCATTAAACAAGTTATGGGACATCAAGGCTGCAGATTTCCACGGCTGTATCTGGCCCTGAATTATTGGCTGCCCCTGGAGGGAAAGGATTAAAAAATCAACAATGTAAAAGCAGGTCTCGTCACATCTGTAAATGGAAAGGATTTCTAGAAGCCAGCAGGAGTGCAGTCTAAAGTTCAAGGATTTGATACTGGACTTGTATAAATAATTTTAACCTCTATAAGCTCAAGCTTCCCTGTCTGCAAAACCAGGTTAATACCACCTGCCCATCGAGGTCTATGTAATCATTTCCTGGGATTCCGTATCAGCACGTACGGCACAAAGCTTCCATATAACATGCATTGATTCACGTGAGTTCACCCCTTTCCAAGGTTTCTATAATCTAACACCTGTGCTTCTGTCGTTGTCATTTATTTGGACTAAAATCAAGTCTTACAAGCCATGTACGTTCCTTAAGTCTGTTAAATACTATATATCTCCTGATTGTAAGTTCATTTACTTATCACTTAAGAAATTAAATAAAATGCATTCATGAAAATGTATGCATCTAGGTATTTTCCTTGAAAAGCAAATTTCTTTTGGAAATGCTATTTAAAAATGGCCTCCAAACCCAAGTTTCAAAACCGATACACCCAATGTTTCCAGGCTAGTAAGGGTTAAAGCCAGGATTTGGACCCAGGTCTCCAAAATCAATCTCCATGACATAGGCTTTATTAATATGCAGTTACAACTATCCCATTGACAGTTATTCTGCTGGGGCGTAAATATAACTTTAAAAATCCTATTATTTATACATTTCTAGGAGCTTTGGGATTAAAAACAAGGCCTACATTTTCAAACTAAAAAAAGAAAAAAGAAATAATAATAATTCATACTACAAGCAGGTAAACCCTTCCTGAATTCCACCTTTCTGTTGTTTTTGTTTTGTTTTTGCTTTTGTTTCAAAAGATGTGCTGTTAAGTGAAATAAACTGGTATGTCAGAAACAGACCTGAGAAAGGTTAGCAGTGAGCTGATATCAGGCCAATTCAAAAACAGAATTCAAATGGTTGGGCTCATGATCAAACAAATCATGGGAAATCTTCATATGGGCTTTGGAATCCTCTCTGGTGCAACTGTTAGTTGGCACGATGTCACATGTTCTGCATTCAAAAATGCACCAAAGAGAGGTTTACTAGCACCCCCTGTCCTTGATAAAAGCAGTATGTGGACCTAGCAGGTGAAGGGGCTGAGCTGGACACACCTAGAGCTCTCCAAGAGCTCACTGGGAACATGCTGGAACACACAAGACAGAATGAAAAGTGGCAAAAGCACAAGTACATGCAATGTTCTTTTGAGGGTCTGGAACATCTCTGCAAATGATGTGATTTCTAAACTAAGCCTGAACACCCAAGAGGATTTCCATGTATGAGGAAGAAGAAAATAGGCTGAGGGAACACGATGTGCAAAGACCTTGAGGAGGATGAGTTCAGGCTGTTCTCAGGGAAAGCAACTAATCTGGTGAGACCAATGGCAGAGGACGTCGAAGGATGCAAGGGGACACGAGGCTGGAAAGGAATGTTGTAGAAACACATGCAGCATCTTGAGACTCATAGGTGTTGCATTTAGGGAAATGACACAAAAGACAGATAAACAGTAGAGCTATATCCCTTTAAGAAAGAATCCCCTTCAGTGATCTGTTTTCAAGCATACCAAGTGTAGGAGAGCTCCCTGTGAAGAGACAATCTCTCTGCGGCCCCATCCACAGAGAAGTTGAGGGGAGGGGGGCTCTCAGAGTTGCCCTTTACCCACACCTTCCCATATGAAGGCCTTGGAAAGATGCAATATCCTCCCTGCCCTTAAAGAGCTCCTTGTCTAGAAGGAATGATAAGTCATCTCTGTGGCAAGTGCCACAGAAGCACAGATAACAACCCAAATTTGCATAACACACTATGACCTGGGGTGATGTCATTTTAAAAATGTAATAATGGCCAGGTGCAGTGGTTTATGCTAGCAATTCCAGCACTTTGGGGGGTCAAGGCAGAAGGACTGCTTGAGCCCAGGAGATTAAGACCAGTCTGAACAAGATCTCATCCCTATAAAAAATCAAAAACCAAGCTGGGTGTGATGGCACACACCTGTGGTCCCAGCTACTCGGGAGGCTGAGGCAGAGGGAATCTCCTGAGCCCTGAAGATCAAGGCGGCAGTGAGCCCTGACTGCACTCCAAAACATTACTGCACTCCAGCCTGGGCAACAGAGTGAGATCCTGGCTCAAGGGGAAAAAAAAAAAAAGTAATTATGGCTGGGCATGGCAGTTTATGCCTGTAATCCCAGCACTTTGAGAGGTCAAGGCAAGAGGATTGTTTGAGCCCAAGAGTTTGATACCAGCCTAGGGAACATAGCGAGACGTCATCTCTATAAAAAATAAAATAAAAATTTTTTTAATGAACTGGGTATGGTGGTGCATGCCTGTAGTCCTAGCTACTCGAGAGGCTGAGGCAGAAGGATCCCCTGAGCTCAGGAGGTAGAGGCTGCAGTGAGCCATAATCACACCTCTGCAGCCTGGGCAACAGTGTAAGACTGACTAAAAAAAAAGTAATAATGACAGGGGAAAGGAAAATTGCTGACAAGCCCAAGTTTAAAGTACTTCATCATGAGGACTGGGCAGTTTTTATGCTTCTCTTGTCAACATAGCAGCTTTCAGAGGGAGTCTTATTCTATCATTTATACCCATTTGGCAAGTGAGGAAACTCAAGCTCAAGAAGTTTAGGTAACAGTTAGGAAGTATCACGGCCAGAATTCAAATCCAGATCCCATGCTTGTAAGCACCATAGCACCTCACAGCTAACTGCAGTGTTAGTAAGCAGAACAGAAAACAGAGATCACTTCTAGTGCGGGGGAGTGGATGGTGGGGAGCAGACAGCGATCAGGGAATACTTCCTTCCAAAGGTGGCATCTGTGCAGAAGTTTATAGAAGAAGCAGGAATTCTACGCATGAAGATGAGAGATCATCCCAGGTTAAAGGAATAGCATGGGCTAAGGCACAAAGTTAAGAAAATGCAGGATGCAACTAGGGATTGGCAAGGAATGGGTCAGATTTAAAGACAAGTAAGCAGGAGCATCCCAGAAGTCCACTGTAGGCCCATATTTGTGGCTGGCTATGATGGATCCTGGACACCTGGGGTAAGAGTTTTTGTTCATTGCCATTAAATGCTAGAAAAATAATAAACGTTGCACAGCTTTAATTGGGATTCTGTGTTCCAGTGACAGGGCCATGTAAATAGCCTTTCAGGACCTGAGTCAGGGTCAGGAATAATGTGCCCTTGCATCCATTGGGGTTCTGCTACCTAGTTATGACATTGGGGATAAGAAAGTTTCCCCAACCTATTTCATAGATTCTGACCTTCTTGAGAAGAATTTCTGTGACACATTAGATAAATTTCAGGTCCCAGCTAGAGCACAGGCACCCTCACTTGGTAATAGCATAGAGAACAAGAAAGGAGTTACAGAATCAAAGGTATTACACCCAGCTCCTGGATCTGCCACCTATTAACTAAAGGATCTTGAGCAAGTTACTTCCTTTTAATGACAGCACAGTTTCCTCATTCGTAAAATGGAAGCAATAACATATATAGCTAGGTTCTTGTGAGAACAATTAATTTGCGAGAATAAATATAAGGACATGGGTTTCCACATACAGGTTTACGTGTTTAGAATAGGTGTTCCCCCTGAAAACTGCCATGCTGAAAGGGTAGTATAAAAACTGTCCAATCCTCCTGTTGAAGTGGTCTAAATCTGGAGTTGTCAACATTTTTTTTTCCCTCTGTTGAAAATTGAGCTGTATTCCCCAGACAAGTCATTATATCTTTTTGTGCCAAATTGTTTTCATCTTTTAAATGACCCAGTAATCCCACTTTGGGCAATATACATAAGGGAATAATCCAAAAGGAAAAAAGAAGGCAATTTGTTCAGAGATGTTATTCATAGTGCTATTTCTAGCTCTTTCTATATCCCCCTATTACAGCACTTATCTCACTGTGCTGTAATTATCCACTCCCCTTCCATACGCCTCCAAATTATCTTTGAATCAATCCTCAGCACCTAGCACAATGCCTGGCATACAGTAAGAACTCAATAAATGTTTGTTGACTAAATGAATGGATAATACAAAAGAAATTTTAAAAGAAACTTGAATGAACAATAACCAAACAGTTTTTAAGAGATGATGCTAAATTGATTTTTGTTTTTAACCTGGTATCTACAGACTGCAACAGGAGTGTGTGAAGAAGCCTCAGGAATGCATTTTAGATCTCAAGCATCTTTGGGCGTAGGCCGATCATTGTATAAGATTGCCATGGGATACCCAAGGGGATGAGGTCACCAGTAAGGTCACTTTGGCCTGATGGCTGGAACACGGGGCTTAGACAGGGATTTTGAATTCTCACCCTAATTCAGCCACTACCTTGCTGCAAGACATTGACTTAATCACCTAACTTTATTGAAACCAGTTTCTCTACTGAAAAATGGAGTATTTACAGGAAAGCCCAGCCTGTTAAAAGAAATTACAAAGGCCAACAAGTGTGAATTCAATTGGAAATGGAAAAGGAAGGTTGGTAGGTGCCCTTGAACCACAGTCCTCAAGCCAAGAAGGACCTTTCAAGCCCCAGCTCTTCGGGGCTCCCACAGAGTCTTCCAGGCCATCTTACATGGGAGTTGAAGGCTCCTCACCAGGGAGTTTACAGGAGGCAGAAATCTCTGCAAGAACAGACAACACATCATGAAAAAACAGTATGTTAAATACAGCCCATGAAGTCAACACACTCTAAACATTCCTTATTCTTGGTGGGAAAGAATGTTTTATAAAAATACCCAGGGAGAGCAAAGGAAGCTGCACATTCTGCAGGGCTTATTTTGGGGCGTTCCAACAGCTCTCAGTCAGGAAGTCAGAGGCAGGAAGCCACTGTCCTCTGTTCACTGGCCAAAAGTTCAAGGTTAGAAATCAGACGGGAAGCAGGGGATGATGGGGACACACTTTCTAGTCCTGGAATTCCAGTTGCTTATCTGTGCAATCCCACCCCCCCCAACTGTACATATTTTCATTTCCCTCTGGTTCTCTCATATTCCTGCACATTTAGCTTGACATTTCTCTGAAGAAATCACATTTGATACCATATAGACAACTGCTCCAAAATATGCCCTTGACCTACCTGTTTGTTTCCCACCCCACTTCTACCCCCCTAATCAAAGTTACCACAGCCTCTCACCAGGATTATGGCAAAAGTGTCTTCCTAACCTCCTTGCTCCTTCTCTTGCTCCCCACCTTACAATCCTGTTCCCCAAACAATTGCCAGAATGATGCTTGTAAAGCATAACTCAGGTGGTTCCCATCACACCTGTACTGGGGCCCAAGAAGCTCAGGTGTCTCTTTTACTAACACCTACTGGCTCTTGTTGGCTCTCCTCTCCCACTTTTCCCCCTGCAGCCCATGACCTGATAGCTCTTGCTCCTTCCGTTCTTCAAACACAGAATCCTTCCCACTTCACGGCCTTGGCATTGACTGTCTTCACTGCCTACAGCGCTCATTCTCCTGAGTTCTATAGGGCTGTTATCACTCACATCTCAGCTCAGGCATGACCTCCCAGATCGCTTCTTCCACTCACAGTCAGAATGTCCTTTGTGTCTCCTCCCCTGAGCCACTTATCATTCCCTCTTATTCATGTGTTCACTTCTTATCTGCCTCCTCTACACACCCATACCAGAGTGTAAACTCCAAGGAATCATTGTTTTGTGTATCTTATTCTTTGCTCGAAATCAAGTACTGGGACAGTGCCAAGAACAGTGCAAGGCACCGAAGTTGGAACTCAATAAAGATTGAATAAAATTCGATGAATACATGCCACCGATGGGAGAAACCTGACGGATTATGTAAAGAAAAAGTGGTCCAGCAATGTGGGTAACATCCTGGGCTTCAGACGAGGTCACTAATGCATTCAACAGCTGCAGGTGTCTGGGCAAGCTTTCTCACTTCCTTAGGCCTTACTTTTCTCAAAGGCAAAATGCGTATAACACCTGCCTTGAGGGAGTATGGGAGAAAATATACGGATGCCCTCAGGATTCATCCATATTGTGGCATGTGTCAGAATTAGAGATACTAAATCACCTACATCCTCCTGTGAATCAAGATAAACCACATAGAGCCTAGCGTAGAGCTCAGCACAGACTAAATGTTCACCATCATCAACAACAACTTCATCTTCCAGGTGAGAGAAGTGAGACTCAGAATGGCCCAGGTGCAACATTGAATTAGGAGCAGAGGCTGGTCAGAAAATCACATCTTCAATTTCTGTTCACCATTCCAGAAACCTAATAATGACTAGAAATACTGTATATCATATTCTGCTTTGTTCCAGAAAAGTCTGAAGTACCTGACCAAAGATGCAAAGAGTTCATGTTTTTTAATGTGAAAAAAATGGGAGAGGGAGATAGGAAATTGAGGAACACAAAAGGAAAAGGGATACAAAAAATAAGAGCCATAAGTTGCATGCCACCTGTTATGAGGGGGCTTCAAATTTAGCTCTGAGCTTCCTAGAGGTCAATACAAAACAAAGGAACATTCCTGTGTACGGTCCTTTGGAACACTTAGTTTACTGAAATGTCACAGCCATGCATGTGGGGGTGTCACTGTCCAGTTTAGAATCACCCTCATTTGTCACACTCTTACCAACCAGAATCCAATATCTGCTTGCTCCTGGTCACAAGCACTCTGATGTCAAGGCACTTGGGTCCAAACCAGTCCCACTACTGATTGAGTGACTTTGGGCAAATCACCTAACCCGTTAGCCACAGGCCATTCTTTGTCTACAAAATAAAGGTAAAAAATAGTACCTAAATGTGGTATATCCATTAAAATGGAATATTATCCAGCCTTAAAAAGAAGAAACTCTGACACATGCCACAATATGGAGAAATCTTAAGGACATTATGCTTAGTGAAATAAGCCAATCAAAAAATACAAATATTGTATGATTCTACTTAGATGCGGTACCTAGAGTAGTCATATTCATTGAGACAGAGAGTAAAATGACAGTTGTCAAGAGCTGCAGGAGGAGAGAATGGGTAGTTGTTGGTTATGGGTACAAAGTCTCAGATTACAAGATGAAAAGATTAATTCCACAACAATGTGAATGCACTAAACAACTCGAGTTAATCTTATGTGCATTTCACCAAAAGTTAAAATAATATTTTAAAATATAGTACCTACTCACAGGCAGCTGTAGTAGTGACTCAATAATTTAGGTAACGTGTTTTAGCCCAGTGCTTGGCACCCAGTAAGCCCCCAATTCATGTCAATTGTCCTTATGAACAGGATTAGTATTCTGGTTGGTACTACCAACTCTAACCTTTTAGTGCCCCTGTCCCTCAGCACCACAGGAAAATATTCTAGGCTTTCATTCTTCAAGTCACTCTCTTCCCATTGCACAAGCAGAGACCACAGGTCCCGCCTAGCCACAGCTGGTCAGGGAAGGAGACAGGTTGTGTGCTGGTTCCTGGGAGTCCTACACAAGTTCCTTCCCCCCAGTTGCTCCAGAGCAGTCTGGGAATTGCCTTCCTCCTTTCCACACGGGACAGGACAAACATAGGTCTCAGAGCTCTTCCTCCGCTCCACTACATCTGGCACCTAATTCCACTGACATCAAAGAAGCTTCCCCAAAATGGAGCAATCGTCTTTCTTGCACTAGAAAGAAGAGGCCCTCAAATTGATGAGCGACTGAGCTGACTACAAAGTTACTCATTACGGCTGTGAAACATCTGGGGTGACATAATAGGGTGGTCCCCTCTGGGTCTCTGTCCTGCTTTGGTCACATCAAAGCAGGCTTAAAAAGTGTGTGTGTGTGTGTGTGTGTGTGTGTGTATTTAAAATCTAGTCAGAATCAGGGCCCACCTTTGAATGGGAATAATACTACTGAATTCTTTCAGCTTTGAGAACAGTGGTCAAAGCTTAGATGGAAAGCCCTGCTCAACTTTTCTCAATGCCCATGCATAATTTTCACTTCCTCAGAGGAAATGGAAATAAAGGCCTGCACTGAGCAGTTCTGCCTTTGGGACAAGTTTGGGACAAGAAAAAGATACAGGCACCAAATGAGAGCAGAAGGTTACATTTTGACAATATTTGAAAAGCCAGAAGAAGGAAAAGGTAAGTAGAAACCAAAGAAGGAAAAAGAAGAGTCAAATTCTACAAAACAACAAATCTAGGCATCCGAACTCGAGTATCTTGATGGAAAGAAGTTTAAACTGGGAGAAGTGGGTTTTAGTCCTCACTTTCCAATCAACTAGATCAGTAAGCATGGGAAACTTCACATCTCCCAACGTCCTCACCTGCAACAGAGGAGGCAGCCTAAATCTAGTGGAAGGAGAATGAACTGAGAGAGAGTTGGGTTCTAATCCCACCTAATTAACCATATGTCTTCAAGGGCTGGGCTTCCACTGCCCATTATCATGCTGTGAAATGAGACAGATGCACTGAATAATCTCTGAGATTCCTTCCACCTCTAACAATCCATCACATCTATACAAAGTCCCACATGCAAGGTATTTATCCCAGGCTATGAATGCTGAGCAATGTTATCCACCGACATTGTGCATACTCTTAAATCCAACCACAACTGCTTTTCAAGCTAAAATACCCCTCCCCAAATGTCCACAAACATCCCTTTTGGCTTGTTGCTTTAGCCCTAATCCTCAGACAGACAACAATACTCCCCAATTATCTTTCTGCCCAACTCAAGCTAGGCCTAAGGTGGGAGGCAATATCTAATTTATACACACACACACACACACACACACACACACATAAATATTTTCCCTCAGGCAGCCTTCGTCTCTAAATCTCACTATCAGAAGTACTCCCCTGGGAAAGCAGTTGTCCACACCCTTAAATTAAAGCGACCAGCACTCCCAGCAATATGTCCCATCATCATGCAAGCAAGCCAGCTCACAGGCTATAAGCCCTGGGTCTTCAAGCAGAAAGGTCACTCATCTGGCAGTAATGATGTACTCACAGGATGTCAAGCCCCCATAGGCAGCTGGCTTTCCACTGGTCCTCACTTCCTCTCATAGGCCCTCATTCCACTACAGGACACAGCAAAGAGGTGGTCCCGAAGCCCAAGGGGAAGAGAACTGAGACATTCTCTCCTCGGCTTTCAGAACAAGGGGCAGAGGAATGGAGGGGGAAGGGAGGGGGAGGGGGAGGGGGACGACTTTGTTTCTGGGAACAAGAATTCAAATCCTGCTTCTCCTAAACACTGAGTCACCTCCTTCTCTTCCAATAGATCAGTGTGGTGGGTAAACATTTCCAAATATGGAGAAGCAGGCTGCAGGATGTCAGAAAAATCACCCTTCTTTTCTCTGGCACTTGAAGCACATGCCCCACTTAAGACAGAATTCCTTACTTGGTGTAAGTTATTAACCCCTGAAGAAGTGGAGTCTCAACCATTCCATAGGCTTCCCTGTTACTGTAGAAAGCTTCTTCCAACCCAAACATGGAAGCAACTGGTTTGAAAGGCTTCAAGTTCACCTTAAGAATGAAACCATCCAGAATGCAACTACATTTATTAAAAAATAAAATAAATTTGGAGAAGGGAGATGTATTTGGGAGAATGTACCTGAAAAGGTTGGAAAGAGTTTAGTCCAAGGTGGCTATCATTAGAAAGCAAAAAAACAACAGATGTTGACATAGCTGCAGAGAAAATGGTATGCTTCTATACTGTTGGTGGGAATATAAACTAGTTCAACCTTTGAGGAAAGCAATGTGACAATTTCTCAACTAAATTTCTCAACTAAAATTTGACTTTCCATATGATCCAGCAATTCCACTTCTGGGAATATACCCAGAGGAACATAAATCGCTCTATCCAAAAGAATCCTGCACATGTATATTCACTGCAGCACCATTCACAATAGCAAAAACATGAAACCAACCCAAAGCCCATCTAAAGTGGAATGGATAAAGAAAATGTGGTGCATATACATGATAAAATATTGCACAGCCATAAAGAAGAACAAAACCGAAAACATGGATGCAGACGGAGAACATCATGCTAAGTGAATTATCACAGAAACACAAAACTTAATATCCCATATTCTCACTCATATGTGGGCCCTGATCACTGGTCATATGACCACAAGGGTGGAATTTGCAGATGCTGGACACTGCTAAGGGAGGGAGGGAGACAGGAGAAAGGGAGGGAAAAAGAAGGGAAGGCAGGCATGTGGCAACCAATACATTGGGTACCTGGTCCACTATCACAGGGAAAGAGGCTAGATAGAAGCCCCTAAAACAACTGCTCTCCTTGGTCCACAATCCCTGGCTCTCTTGGGCAAGGAGTCCTCCTAGAAACTTAGATTTGTGTGAGCTCTTCATGGGGGCAGACGCCAGGCATAAAGACCCAAAATAAAACCAGACTATCAGAACATTGTTGCTGTTGGGGGAAAAGGGGTGAATCATCCAGTTTCATCTATAAAATTAATTCCAACCTAAGGCCCTGTGATGACTAGACTGGACCAACTAAGCCAATCAGGAATAAACCCGATCTAAAGTGACTCTAGAGTGAATTGAGGAGAAGAAAGAGAAAAAGAGATGCCGCAGAAAATGAGATGTGAGGAAATACGGGTCTGTTCAGAGAAGGAAATCCAACCACCACACCTCGGCTTCCCGGGGTTCTAATGCTTAGTGTGATCTTGTTCTACTGTTGGTTGTAAAGACTTTCTGGAGATCAGATGAGCCCTTTTCCAGAATCATTACCCACTTCCTGGCTTTGGAACCTGCACCATAAGGCTGTTTGTTCTCACCCCTAGGGGAATCTTCAAGCTACAGACAATCAGGGAGTGAGGGGACCCAAGTCCCAAACCCAAATCTGACACCTATTAAAATTGTTGTGTGTTTAGTAAGTGAACACAAATATAAGTGACTATCAAAATAGGTAAGGAAACGGGATCAGAGAACTTTCCACCACACGCCAGACTCAGAATTGAGCACAGAGTCCCTGGCAATGCAGTCCTCACAGGGAGCTTGGAAATAGGTCTGAAGAGGGTCAAGGGATGGTTCTCATCCTGTCAGGAGCTCAGAGTCCCTTCCAGCATTCCAACAGGAGCATTTCAGCAGAAGAAAGAGGTATTCCATGGAATACAGCTACCTAGAAATGACCTGGAAGCTCTAAAAACTAAAGACCAAGGGGTGAGCCACAGGGATAGATATGAAAACCAGAATGAAAGACCCTGCAGCTTGCAAAAAACATTTGGAGATCAGTTTCCTCCCCACAAAGGGGTCCTTCATTCCCTTAATGTATGTGTGCCTGTCTTCTTCCTGTCCACTGAGATCCCCTGGCTCTGGGATCTCAAGATGAAAAAAGGTCACTGAGCCCAATGCCTGCCCCATTCATGAATCTCCCCATGGTATTCCTGAGGCAAAAATCATTATCTCCTTCAGCTGCTAATTCCATCTTTCCACCAGAAAGTAATTCCTTATATGGAACCAAAATCTTGCTCCCTGGCCTGCTGCTCCTCGTTCTGCCTCTTAGAACCATATATCAACCTATGTTTCAATGGTTTGGAATTTTTGTAGGTGAATATGTGTAGTCCTCCCTCAGTATCCATGGGGAATTGGCTCCAGGACCCCTGAGAATACTGAAATTCACAGATGCTTATATAAAATGATATAGTATTTGCCTGTATGCTTAAAATCATCTCTAGATGACTTACAATACCTAATACAATGTAAATAGTTGTCATATTATATTTTTTATTTGTATTTTTTTATTGTTGTACTTTTTTTCCTAAATATTTTTGAGCTGTGGTTGGTTGACTCCACAGATGCAGAACCCACGGACACAGAGGGCTGATTCTACACAGAAACAAAGCTATCCAAGAGCTCAGCCCTCAGTCACTCTGGCGGCTCTCCTGACCACATCACACTGCTGACTTCTAATATATTTGTTGCCAACTTGAAATTCATTTTGGGGGGGTTTCCAATATGTTACTGCTAAACAATCCACTCAGCATATAGATGGCTGGCCTTGATGACTCACAAGACGTGCCCCACTAAATGCCAGTCACATGGACTTCTTTACTTTACCGAGACATTAAAGAAGGTACACCTTCAAGGCTAGGTCTTCATCCACCTCCAATTCACTGTCGATGCCATGCTCCCACCCTTTGCAGATGAAGCTCAAGAATGCAGCTCTCATTCCCAGGTCCCCACTCCTGCTTTCCTGTCCTGCCAGACCTAAAACTGTCTCCAGGATACAAGGTTGTTCAAGGAACACTGAGAGAGCTTGGTATGAAAAGAGTGTCTTGTCAACACAATTCTCAGAATAACAAAGCAGCCAGCAGGCAGTGCAGCAGGGTCAATTTGCTAATCACAGGCCTGGGAGCTGGTGATCTCTGACAATTCCAGCACCATTCTGAACCTCAATGTCTTTTTTAAAAAGAAAGAAAATAATGTTATTTTCTTTCACAGATCTGGTGGCACTGTTTGGATTCAAGGTCCATGTAGTAAGAGCAATGATGACTCCCAGTACTAGTGTGCTTTGCTTTCCTAGACAGTCTCAATCCCTTCCGACCATTACTGCTGGAAGTAGTATTAAACCCAATTTAGGATAGGAAAACTGAGGCTCAGAGAGGTTAAGCATATTGCCAAGGTCCCATTAGCAGTAAGTGATAAGAAACACTGGTTTAGGAGTTAGACTACTTGAGATACCAGTTCCAGTTCTGTTCTGTACTGTTTGATCTCAGGCTGTTTAACTTTTCTCAACCTCAGTTTCCACACCTGAAAATTAGAGATTAAAATAGCCACTCTGCTTACCTCTCAGAGCAGTTATAAGGATCATATGAGATAATGAGAGTGAAAGCCCTCTGGAAAAGGGTAAAGCATTATAAAAGTGTAAGGGATTATTGTGTGATTACTTGTAAATGACTGTGCATTCCATTACAAATACAAAAAGCAGTGAGGTCATTCACAAGACAAAGAAACATTAAGGCTCTGGGAATTAAAGGAAAATGATTTGATGTTCTACAGTGTTATGTCTATATGCTGCTCACTCTTGCAGTTCAAAGCTCAGCAGCAGCTGTCAGATTTTCAAACTCCAAGTCACACAAGTCTACAGGATGGCTCAAGACAAAATCTCCCTTTTCAGCTAAAAGCAAATGCTGGGCCAAAGGAGCTAATAGAGATAGACGTTTGAAAGACCCCCTGAGATTCTCAGTTTCGGAAACATGGCCCGCAATGTTTTCCTTGGAGAAGTTGTTAGAAACACAGGCTCCAGTATCTCTGAAATAAGCCCATGGGGAAATAAAAATACAGTAAGAAGCTATTTACCAGAGAACATGGAGGATGCTCCCAAGCGTGAAATAATCAAGGGCACAAGATATTTTAAGTTACAGATACCAAAAAGATAGTCATTTCCAACCCACTAAGCCTCCCAGCTCATAGGAGCTCAACCTGGAATTCCAGCATCCCTATAATGGCCAGCAGGCTGGGCCAGCAGATGAGGCTCATTTACATACCAGGTCTTGCTGGCTATCACTTGGGGGCCACAGGAGACCCAAGGAGCTCTGGCAGCAAGCCCGGTCTGGTTTCTTTCAGGTCTCTCCCAACACGTTCCTTTTCAGGATTCTCATCAACTCCTGCAAAGAGGCAAGTCATCACTGTCATTTATGGAGGGGCCGGATCTTCTCCAGAAATCCATTCCCAAGACTGATGAGCACACAGTTCAATGATGACTATTTTCTGGTTTGCATTTTATCATTTGTTTCCTGTGCTGACCATTTGAGAAAGGCACCAAATTAATGTATTGCCTAGATGCATGATCATCTACAACGTGTATGGGCTTGAATCCCCAGGGATGCTACAGCAGAGGGCTGAGAGAGATAACTTCAAGGAGCTCACAATCCTAGTATGAGAAAGAGGTTGGCTGCAATGAAGGGCAAGATGTGGTACACGCCATGAGTTCCCTGGGATCCCTCCCAATGGGTGGGTTGGATTGAGGGCCGAGGTATGAAAAGAGGGCGGGGCAGAGGGCAGAGATGAAGAAGCAAAAGGCACTCCAGGAAAAAGGAAAGATTTAAGCTGGACATTGGTGGCTCACACCTACTCAGGAAGCTGAGGCAGGAAGATCACTTGAGCCCAGGAGTTTGAGACCAGCTTGTGCAATATAGCAAGACCTAGTCTCTTTTAAAAAAAAAGAAAGAAAGAAAAGTGCATTGCCATGTTTCCTGGCTTTGATCCCCTCCCCTGCTTTGGGGAGGTAAATCCCCCTCTCTCGTGCTCTCCGCCTCATTTACTTTCTAAATAAACTTTAATTTCTAACCAAAAACAAAAAAAAATGGGGAACCAAAGGTAGACCAAAGCTTTACCTGTACAATGACCACTTGTATACTTAATCTTGAATTAGATTCCACATCTTTAAAATAAGTTTAAAAAAAAAAACAAAAAGGAAAGAGTTGAACCCCAGCAACGAGTGAAAAGATATGTCTAGGAACAGCAAGTTCGCTCAAGTTTAGAGAATATGTAGGCCACTAGCGAAGCCAAATTGTAGGCCAAGGTGACTGGTTTCTACTTCTAAAAGTAGATGTTTTGGTTGTAGGTTTTTATTTGTTTATTTATTTTGAGATGCAAAGCTCTGATTACACCATTGATGAAGTTAAGAAAAAAAGGTTCTTTGACACCTCACTGTCAAATAAGTATAACTACAGCTACAATTTAACAAGTGTTTACTCTGCGATAGGTATTGTACTAAGCAAGTTACATGCATCATCTCATTTAATCCCAGCAGCAGCACTGTGAGCTAAACAGTCTTCCTCCCATATTACAAATGAGGGAATAAAAGCGTAACGAAAAAGTAGATGTTCATGTGTCAGAGACAATAAGTGCAAGAGGCCAGGGTTAAGTAATTTATAGTGTAAACTCAACACCTTATAATTATAGATTGTACACCCAATTTCAGTCTTCTTTCCTATTACCTAGATTCTCCTCATCTTATTTCTGTGAGAAGAAATCCTCTTCACATAACTACCATGCATAACAATCACATCTAACGAATATAACTATCTCCAAAACTAGTTGACAGAATTCCTAATGTGTTTTTTGTCTCCCCATCAGGCCCTTGGGACCAAGAACTCTGCCTTTGTTCTCAGCCTGGGCACATCAGTAGACACTTAATAATGACAAATAGTTAGACAATATCTTGGAGGGTTAGGCCAGGGAAGTAACAAAATACTGGTCAAAATTCTAACTCTCTTCTGCACAGAAACTGAACCAACCTCAGCAAGGTTTCCAGGATCCAAAGGGGAGGCACAGCCAGATTGCAAAATGCAGGTAGGTCAAGGACCACTGGACATCCTAAAGTTTCCTGCTGCTACTCAGAGACTGCACAATCCTGACCTCTAGCCGGTGCTCCAAAAATCTCAGTGGGAGCTGCACAGATTGAACCTTTTTTGAAAAAGAAAAAACGCCATGTCCCACCAAGATGGGAATTTGAGCTAAAGAAGGTGCTTCTAGCAAAGGGGTCCAGAATTGGGGGAGCTCTGGGCTGGGAGGTCTCACACCCCTTCCATCTCATGACTGGCAGCAAGCCACTTTATCTCTCAGTCTTAGTAAAAGGAATGATGAGCACAGTGGCTGTCAACCTTTTTTCTTCCCCCCTAGCAGCAGAACTTTTCCTTTAAATGAGTGCTTTGAAGATGCTTAGCTTTTCAAGCTGATAAAAGCAGAGCTTCTTGGGTAGGCTCTAGGGTTCCCCTTCCCTCCTCCACTTCTCACCACTTTTCACCTCCCTCCATACTGAGCCCCAAGGCCACTCCTAGAATATCTCAGGCTTAGAAGAGCTCAGCTTGAAAACCACCAGTCTTCTGAGCTTTTCATAGTACCTTCCAGCTCTGACTCTAGTAACTGCCAAGGTCTGAAGTGTAACTCCCTAACAAGCAGTTCTGCATTTTCACCAATGAGACATACAATATATGATGTAGATATTGTGTAGCAAGAAAGAAAGAGGTCTCAAATTAGAAAAATTGGATTATAATCTGTTTAGGACCTGTGTTCTCTCAAGGAAGTTATTTAAATCTCTCTAAATCTCAGTTTTCTCATCTGTAAAATGAAAAATAATATTCTAATCTACCTACTAAGGCTTTTATGAGAATGAACTAATAAAGCAGTTAGCAAATACTACAATAAACACTGTAGCATGATCATCTCATCCATAAATTTATCTAAATGTATATATTAAAAAGCAAGTAGCACTATATTCAGGCCATGGAAGATCATCAACAAATAGCAGGGGCCTATTTCTTTCCTTCCTTGCTCTTGTGGACATGGTCAGCTTGAACCAACAACATGACAGCAACAAAGAATTACTGAGATAAACACATTAAACACATTTTGTGTCCCAAATTCACTATAGCTCATATTTGAAACTCTTACAGCGTGCCTCTGGAATCTTTGAAACTCATAACCATCTTGGGCTTCCATGAAGGACAGTCAAGACAGTGGAGGGTGGAGAGACGTGAGTTTGAGAAAACTCCTGTTCCAGGTCATGGGCACAGGTGGAAGTGTTAGACTTGGCATCTCTGCTCCTGGCTGTCACACCAACCAGGTGGGTGGCCTGAGAAATTCCATATGCTTTCTAAGCCTCAATTTTCTAGTCTGCAAAACAGGGGTGAGAACAATCCCACCTTTCACCTCACCATGATGTCGTAAAGACGAAAAAGTTAACAGGCGTAAAAACTTATGAAAACTTCACAGCTCTACACATATACCAAATATTATCATTCTATTACAATCTCAGGTAAAAAGCTGAACTACTGCCAAAAACAACTTAGGATGTTACTGGAAATCACTACATCTCGAAGCCCTTGCTCCAACTGCAAAATTCCTGTCACTCACCTGAGTTACTCCCCAGGTGTCCTGCACATCCTGTAGGTGCATTTCATCAGGACTTTCCCAGCCCCTCACCAGTGCTCTGAACCACACACAAAAAAATAATGCTCACTCAACCTCCCACCAACCTCCAGGATAGGCCCCAACCCATCTCTCTAGCCACATCTCCTATTATATCGTACATGAATCCCTGGCTCTGGGCAAGAGTGTACCTTCAACTCCACACAACTCCAAGATTTGGATGACGCTTTCCCCCAGTGCTGTGCTCCCAGATAAGAATGCAAAAATCTCCTCACTGGCCCACCCTTTCTCCACAGATGGTACCACCAGTTCCCAGTCCATGACATTCACATCAAGATAAGAAGAAATATTTCTGTACTTCTTTGTAGTCAACAAAGACTTTCACACACCTGGCCTTTTTAAATGCTTAATATCAGACATGACCACAATGCCCTCTTTACAAATTTTATACTAAGAAGCTGAGCCAGTAGCCATGTGCAGGCATTTGGCTCCAAAGCCTGTTCACACCTCACTCTCTCACCCCCCATAGCAGGGTGCAGTTTAACTCTGCTAAAAGAGGCAGGGCTGGCTCTGCAGAAAACTTACCACATGACTCTGGGCAAATCACTTGCCTTCTTGAACCACAGTCCTTTGTCCATAAAATGAGGGTTCTCAAGTTACCCACACACCTCTACACTCTTCTCCCTCCCCATGAAAGACTTCAGAAATGAAACTTTAGAGAGGAGCTAACAAGCCAGGTGTGGTGGCTCACACCTGTAATCCCAGCACTTTGGGAGGCTGAGGTGAGAATATCGCTTGAGCATAGGAGTTCAAGATCAGACTAAGCAACATAGCAAGACCTCATCTCTACAAAGAAAAATCAAAAAATTAGCCAGGTGTGATGACATGCACCTATAGTCCCAGCTACTAGGGAGACTGATGTTGGAAGACCACCTGAGTCCAAGAGGTCAAGGCTGCAGTGAGCTGTGATGGTGCCACTGCATTCCATCCTGGACCAAAGTGAGACTCTGACTCAAGAGAGAGAGAGAGGAACCTACGAGGTAACATCTCACTTATGTTTGGTCAATTCCATCCCTGAGCTTCCCGTCCTAATCTCCAAAGCCCATCTGGAGAGAAGGAAAAAGGGACTGACCTGAATGTCACCACAACCCTACAGGACAGCACAGGGAACACATGCAGCAGCCATCCCCACCCAGACAAGCAAAAACGATGCAGTCATGGTCACAGCCCACGCACCTTGTCAGCAAATTAATTGCTGGTTTGATTGTCAATGTTTAATAAGCTTAAGATGTGAGAGCACTGATGCTGCCTGCACAGTCTGTTCCCTGCGTACCCCATGGCCTGTGGGCCCCACACGAGGGGTCTTTGGGAGAATCCCTCTTTTCTTCAAGATTCATAGGACATCACATCTCTCTTCAGTGTTGGCAAGTACTACTGCCGCCTACTCACAGAATGCATTTGGATGTGGAGATAATATCCGCATGACAGGCCACTGCACCCTCTCCGTGCATTCTCAAAAAGTCCAAATGCTGACGGTCAGGGATCTTCCAGGACCACAGGAACCCAGATCTGGCAAAACCCAGGTACCAACTAGTCCAACTCCTGTAAGCAACAACTTGTCTGGGGCATCCATTCACTTCAAAAGCATAACTGATATCTATGTGGTGCATGGCAATAAGATGAGGCTAAGCTTCTGCTCTCAAGGACCCTGCTCCAGCATCTTAAGTGACACCCTAGTGGCAATAAAGGAAGTTCAGGTGCTTTACCTAGTAGCTTCCACAATCCAGACTCAACCTTCTATTGCCACCATAAACTTTCTCTCACTGCCACTCAGCACACATTCTTTGCTTTATTCAGACAGAACACTTGGCTCACATTGTCCCCTCTGCTTGATCTGATACCCATCCAGTACCCAACACCAGATATCCACACCCTCAAGCTCACTGGTAGTTGCCAACAGGAAGGAGGTCACACTTTGGAGAAAGCTATTTATCTGCAGTGTCTCACATGTTACAAGACATTTAACCTCCCTGACCCTGACCACTTAAATGCCAATGGCAGCCTGACCTCCAGTCACTGAGACAACAAGAAACATTCTGCCACATTTTCAAACACTCTATGAAGAGATGATATTGCCCCCAAATGATAATCACTGGACCGCAGACATCCTACATGAAACTACCTGATTCTGACCCCAGTCAGGATAATTGTTCTTCCCTGGATTTTCTCAGTTTGCTATGGAAAGCATCAGTCACCATCTTCCTTGCACTGTTCTCAGTATGCACTTGACTTATTCCTCTTCCCAGTACACACTCACACTGGAAGAATCCCTGACTTATCTTTCCCCATACCACCAAACCTAGCTCAGGGTCAGGTTCATACCAAGTGCTTAAGAAACATTTGTGAACGAATTATGCAAATAAGACAACTGTCCCAGGGCATGACTCCCAGGAGGAGATTGAACTGAACTGGAAAATTACAAATCAACCACTGTTGTCAAAACTAAGGAGAACTCAATTCAGACTTGAAAGTAGACACGTGGCCTGTTTTGTCAGGATATTACTTTTATATTTTTTACATAAATAAGCATAAATATTAAGTACAATATTACAGTTACATTACAGTATCATAATTAATTATACATATTAAGTATTTCAGGATAATAACTCCTGGGAATTTCTAGATGACCGTGTTGGGGGCAGACATCTCTTGGTCGGCTCAGAGTCCATTTCCACCCTCTACAGTGCCTTTCCGCATAGCAGGAATAGACGGTTAAAAACTACATTCCCCACACTTCCACAAAGCTAATGAATTAGGTTCCATCAATAAGATGCACTTGTGTGAAATCTGGAGGTAGGAGTGAAGCTAAATCTTCCTGCTGCTATTTCTACTGGCAAGCAACACCAGGAAATCGTGAGAGTCAAAGGCTACTCCACCTGGCAATCCAGTACTCATTCACCAACAAAGAGGATGTTGAGAAAAATTTCAGAGGCCTCCACAGTGGCTTCCTAATCACATCTTCCTTGTGCCTGGATTGTGGTTACAGAATAAATTCTTAAACCCAGTAGTTTTAGGTATAGCCTTCTAGATCCCACTGCCCCGGTCCATCCAACATTTTCGTTAGCATTTCTTTTCCTGAGTTGAATTCCTTTCCACTTAAATTACATGGAATGTCTTTCCTGGAATTATGCCTGTTACATGCAGGAAGAAAAAAACAATAGATTAACAAACTGATATGTATTACTTTATTTCTTTATTTGCCCAAGACCTATGTCTCTTTACATCTGAGAAGTTCTTCTTTACCTCAGTGCAGGAATAAAAAGCATCTGACTTTACTATAATGAACCAAATTAACTAGAACTCCAAGGTGACATAAGCAACAGGTGTAATAAGCTAATCAGTGTTAACATATTAGTTTACAGTCAGTATCAACTCTGATTCATATCAAATGAAGCATGGTTATAGCATAACTACTGACTTTCCTGAGAATTCCTGGCTTGACCTCTTTTTTCCATATTGCCACTGAATACCCCAAAATCACACAGGTGTGCCTGTTGTATACCATACCGGGCCCATCCACCTCTGTGCAGCCCCACAGTGTAGGCTTCCAGCAATGTCTGTTCCTATCCTCCTCTCTTTAGCCAAAGGAACCCATGGCAGACTGTATTTTCTTTTTTCTTTTTTGGCTTTTAAACTTTTTTATTTTATTTTATTTTGAGTTGAAGTCTCACTCAGTCACCCAGACTGGAGTGCATTGGCCGCTCCCGGCCACCACAGCCTCGACCTGCTGGGCTCCGGCAATCCTTCTGCCTCAGCCTTCCAAGTAGCTGGAACTACAGGCGCGTGCTACCACGCCCGGCTAATTTTTTGATTTATTGCAGAGATGAGGTCTCACCAAGTTGCCCAGGCGGGCCTCGAACCCGCAGGCTCAGGCAATTCACTCACCTCAGCCTCCCAAAGTGCAGGATTACAGGCTGAGCCACCAAGCCTGGCTACTTTTTTATTTTAAAGATGTGGGATACAATTAAGGGTTAGGCATACAAATGTTCATTGTGCAGGTAACCTTGTTGATGAGGTGTATTTTCTAGCAATGCCTTCATTGTTAGATTTATATTTCCAGTCCCACATGCTCTTCCAGAATTCTGCCACTCCACTGAGATGTGAAATCTATTTCCCTTTCCCTTGAACCTGAGCAAGTTTGGAACGACTTACAGTACAAAGATATGGTTTCCACCTGGTGCCTACTAGCACTTTTGCACTTTCTCTTTTTCTCCCTCTCTCCCCTCCTGTCAAGGCTTGCCCTTTGAAACCAGCCACCATGCTGTGAGGAAGTTCACATAGAAAGACCACATGTAGGCATGCTGACCAGCAGCCCTAGTTGAGGTCTCAGCTGACATGTGTGTGAGGATGCTTCCAGATGCCTCTAGTGCCCAGCCTTCTAGTCCTCCAGTGGAGGTTCCAGGCATTCAGGAGCACAGAGAAGCTATCCCCTCTTTGCTTTGTCCAAAGTCCTGACCCAGAAAATCCTGTGAGCATTATAAATGATTGTTTTACACCACTGAGTTTTGGGATAATTTGCTACACAGTAACAAACAATTGGAACAAAGCCTAGCCTCTTTCTTTTAGGTCTCGTACCTGCTTTGACTGTGCAGACATGCCTTCCTCAACAGATTACCCATATTTTTTATGGACACAAGTTTTCCCAGAGTGGTCAATGGTGGGCAGAAGTGGAAGGGCTGGGGTGGGGGGTGGTCTTCAACTATAATAGCTCTGGGAGACAGCACAGTTAATAGAAAAAAGCAAAGAAACAGCATAAGCACAGGATCCAGCAGCCCCAATCTGCTCTGTGTCTACAAAGTAAATATGAGGAGGTGATCTAGACCTCTATTTCATCTGTAAGATGGGCATGCCAATGCCTGACTGTTGAAAGGGTTGTGAAGATGAGATGAGAGGATAGGTGACAGCACTCTCCCCAGTACCTACAAGATCAAATAAAAAGAAAATCTACCCACCATACCTTCACAGCACAACTACCACAGTGCTCCCTTACCCAGCGTAACCCGGGGCCTCATACATAACAGTTAGTTAGAAAAGACTAAGCCTGTGCTGTAAAGCACACAAGTGTTATATAATTTCAAAGCAGTAGATACAGTGGTTAAGAGTGTGGTCCCTGGAGCCACTGGCCTGGGTTCCAGTCCCACTTCTGTCACAACTCACTGGTGGCCTGAGGCAAGTCACCTAACTTCCTGGTGCATTTCTTGTCTTATTTGTAAGGCAGAGGAGATAGCAGTAACACTTCCTCAAAGGTTTGTTGAGAGGATTAAGTGAAACACTATGATAAAGCAGCTGGAACAGTCCCTGGCACATAGAAATTGCTTGTTAAGTTTCATCAAGGGTGTAAACCTAGGCACAATCTTAAGACACGGGTGTAAGTCCTATTTTACAAACAAGGAAACTGAGGCTCAGAGAGATTCTATAATTTGCCTAAGGTCAGACGATTAATAAGCAAGGGGTAGAGGTGGGATCCAAATCCTACTCCACGGCCTTGCACCCAAATCTGAAGCTCTTTGCACCTCAGCATCCTGCTTCCCAATATGCACGCCTAATGGAAAAAATGTATTTAACTGAAAGGGGCAAAACATAACAGGGCTGTACCTTGGGAGCTTTCTGGGTATCACAGGATGATAAGGCCAATGTCATAAGCCCTGCCCTTCAGCACAGTCAGCTCCTGTGGGTAAAATTAGCTCAGCTCTGCTCCAGTACCGTCTGGAGCCCCAAGGCAAAACTCACCCCAGTACAGCACGACCTCACCTGACCCTCACTCCCAATAAGGGTCCCACATGCACTTCATTAGGGCCTGAGATGACTCATTTTGCTCTTTCCTGTCTCCTGTGCTGAGGTCACCTCTCTGCTATCCAGAAAGACAACTCCGAAGGAAGAAGTAAAGAGGAAAATGCAAGCCACCATTCTGCACTCATTCCCTGCAAGGCAGTTCACAAGCAAGGATTGGGGTGTCTGCCTGCCATGCCAGCCGTGTACTGGGGGAATGAATTTCTGCTGAGTTATATAACCCAGCTCGGAAGCAAATAACAAACACACTATTCCAATGGACTCCTGAGATCACCCTTTTTATTTTACTCCGGAGATGATATATTGACCAGGGGGCAGGCTATTTATTCAATATCCTTGCATTCTATCAAGCAGGGGTCCCCAACCCCCGAACTCCTGCTTCAATTCCACCAGAACTGAAGGCCAGGATCAAATGTCACCTTTCCAAGGACCCACCCTGCTCCCAGCCCTAACTGGCTAAAATGTTTATCGCAATGTCTTATCTCTACCCTTTATTATTTAGCATTTTTTGTTCAACAATTATCTCTTGCACACTTGTTTTATAATTGACGATACAGAAATGAAAGGAATTACCCTTGCCCTCAAGGAAATGCAGAATGTTCAACAAACAGGCTAATATGGAGGAAGTAGTGTTAACAGAGGTCTGAGGGGTATTCCAAGAAGTGGTACTATCCGAGTGAAGTTTTGAAAGGCATATGGGAACCACCCTGATGTAGCAGGCAGTGGTGTTTCATACAAGGAAACAGTATGTCATGGAGGTTGCTGAAAATCCCAGGTATATTCCTGAAGCAGAGATCAATGAGAAGGGGGTGGATAGAGGAAGGGGCCAAATCACCGCCTGCCTCTTTCCATCCCTGTTCTTTAGTTCATGCAAAAAAAAAAAAAATTTTTTTTGGATTTTTCCCTGAATGAGGAAATCATTGAAGGATTTTAAAAATAGGGACATAACATGAACAGATTTGCATTTTTGGAATCTCACTCTGAAAGAAGAATGGGGAATGGAATGGGTAATAATAGAAAAAGAAGGCCAGTTGAGAATTATTGAGCCTCTCCAGGGGAGGGGTGCTGAATGCCTGAACCGAGGAGGGAACATGGAGGTAGAGGAGGAGTGTGTGGTACTTGTTACCATGACTGATTCATAAGACCTGAGGATAATTGGAGGGAAAGGGAGGAGACATCCAGAGTGAGCCCCAGTTCCAGGTTTGGATGACTGAATAGAAAGATGGTGATATCACTTGCCGAGGTGATGCTGAAAGACATGAGTCTCGTGTAACATTAAGATTTCCAATTGGTATCCAAAAGACATGTACAGATATGGGCCTAGCGCACAGGAGTTCCAAACTGGAGATAACTACCTAGGAGTCATAAGACAAAGCTATGCAATACCTATGTATGGGACATGAGGAAGGGCAGAAGCCAGCAAAGCAACCTTGAGGAGAGACCAGGGAGGTAAGGGAAGAGCCAAGAAAGGGAAAGAGGTTAACAGTGGCAGTACCAGACTAAGAGCAGTGCTTTTATATTATGAGTATAGGATTGGTATAATTGAACAGCGTAACTTCCACTCCTTCTAAATTTCCTCTCTCACTTCAAAAATCACAAATATTGTCAGTCTCTAACTTTCCTTAAGGCAAAACAATTCTGCAGAACACTAGTCAGAAGAACTGCCACTCACACAGAGCTCAAGCAAGCCACTTTACTTCTCTGAATGAGCTTCAACTTTTCTTACCATGAAATGGGTGTCTGCAAATCTCATAGGCTCATTGTAAAACTCAAATGAAACAGTGAAAACACTAAAGCACTATACAGAAGTAAGGTAGAACCAAGAAGTGCCCGCTCTATTATATATATACAACATAGGAGTTTGTAATATAAACTTTAATCGTGTCTACATGCACACATACATAAACAAAAATCCATGTGGCTATGCTAACAACAGTATTTTAGCTTCTAACATACTATACTTGCCCACAGAAGTTGTGGTCACTCTGATTTTCCTAAGAAAAAACAACTAGGTTTTCCCTGAGTCATCACATTGAGGTTTGTAGAACTGGATAAAACTTGCCTACAAAGTAGAGATGTCAAAGGGTTGGGTAGGACAGAATGAGCCTGGGACATGACCTGACTGAGGGCTCCATTTCCTCTCTGCAGAAGGGACCCAGAAAGTGCCCTGTATGGAATTTACACCACTTACAGCCTAATAGTCAAAATGTTTCTCTACCCGCAATAACTTCTAAGAGCTGAGTGGTAACAAATACTTTATTCCTTTCTGCTTTCATTGTATAGGATATACAGAAATATTTGGGGGATTGAAAAAGATGTGAAACTGAAATGAGGACTTCTGACAGGCACATTATCAAGTGGAGAGGAAAAAATTAAGATGATCAGTGTGTTTTTCTCCACTGACTAGAGTCACCATCAAATTTTAATTTAAAATTTCCTTCGACAGTCCATAGCTACCTGACAGGAATGAGGGCCACTCACAGAGAAGAGGGAGGGAGCTCATCTGACCACCCAGCACCCTAATTCTAACTGGGAAGAAACTCCAAGGACCAGAGAGTAAATAAAGCACCAAAGATGCGGGGGAGGGACTTGACTAAGGGACACAACATTAAAGCAGAGGTGTGCCTTAACCCCTGTTGATCAGAATCCAAATATTTTCCTATTTCCCTTTAAGTGACTCCTGATTTTTTAAAAGCCAAATTAAAAACTACTTGCTAACTGACCCAGCTGGATAAAACTTCTTGCAGAGTATAACTCCAGGAAAAACAGAAAAACAGGTAAGTTCAGCTGCAAGTGCCATTGAATCCAAACTCTAGTCCACCAGCAGGACCTCAGGCATCGCCTGCAGCAAAAACTCTTGTCCTCACTTTGCAGAAGAGGATACTGATACCTCCAGTTTTTGTGACAAGTTACATTTCTATGAAGAAAAGGATCCTAATTCTCATGGATTTCACTGCAAAGTCACGAGAGAGGCAGGGTGATGGAGGAGTGGAATGTTCTGCCTTTGCAGTCAAGACGAATCTGAGTTCAAATCCTGTTCCTGCCACTGTGTAACTTCATGCAAGTCACCTAAACATGCTGAGTTCTGATTTCTTAATCTGTAAAAAGAGTGAAAGATAAAAATTCCTACTTCACAGGGTTACAGACTAGAGACAATGCTTACAAACTGCCTAACACCTGGCATGAGATAGCTATTATTTAAAATAAACATAAAAATGGCCTGACCTCCTCCCTGGGCCTTTCCCCTACCCTGTGGGAGGGATGAAATGGATGTGGGGCTCTTCCTCCTTTCTTCCCTGTTCTGTCAGTGATAACACTGTGCTCACAGTCACCTGAGCACAAAATCCCTTAAGCTACAACCCCTCAACAGTCCAATCAAGTCCTGTGCTGTTACACACACTGATCTCCCTTCTTTACCAAGCTCCTCTTCATCTTACAAAACCCAGCTCAAGCATCACAAAGCCCATGAAGCCTTTCCAGTCATTACCTCCCCTGAGTCTTGTGTGTGCGTCAAATATTACACTGATGACCCTATAAGATAATGGTGTAAACACATGCAAGACTGACATTCACCAATGCACAGCGATATGGCAACATGGGTTTAGCCCCACTGGTAAACAGCTTCTGTTTTGAGGCTCCCAAGTGTCCTCACACCATCCCAATTTTCCCATACCCTCCCTTAGGACCCCTTCAACCTTCTCACCATCCAGAAACAAGAAAGTTCCCTCTGGCAAAGCTGGTGCTTCTTCAGTACAGGGTGTTACATACATTGGAAAATCATCTCTGGCTACATGGATAATTTGCCTCCTATACCAGATGTTGATTTCTAGACTTTTGGAAACAGGACAGAGATGAACTACTGAGACTGATGCTCCTTGAGGTCCAGGAGCACAAGTCCCTCTAGCATCCAGAATGCTCAGCACATGGTGAGCTCACAGCAACTGCTAGACTGATACAGTGTCTCTTATGGCTCCCCCTCTTCAGTCATGGCCTGGCACATAGTAGACCTTTCAGGAAAGGTTTACTCACCAGCTGACTTGACTACTCTGTTGTACCAAACTGTGGAGTCAGAACCAGTTTGATTCCCACCTCTTCCTGTTACACAATACATCTCTCAGACCCCTGGCTGTTGCCTCACCAATCCATTCTCACCCACTTTCAGCAGCATGACCAAAAGGCCAGCTCTCTGCCCACATTTCCTGTGGTTCTCTGATGCCCACAAATCAAACCAAGCTCTCTAGAGGATAGGAAAAAAGGGTCCTCACTCTGGGCACAGGGAAATAACCAAAGTAACAGTTGTTTCCTCAAAGCACACAAAGGGCAGTAAATAAACATGCTATCCCTTTAAAAGTTCACCAAAGCTTTTAAGAACAGCTCCTTGTATTTTTATAGACAATTGACGTTTTAAAAATCATTACACACTGGCCAGGCACAATGGCTCACACCTGTAATCTCAGCAGTTTGAGATGCAGAGGTGAGAGAATTACCTGAGTCCAAGGGTTCAGACCAGCCTGGGCAACTTGGTGAGACCTCGTGTCTATAATAAATCAAAAAATTTGCCAGGCGTAGTCGTGCATGCCTGTAGTTCCAGCTACTTGGAAGGCTGAGGTGAAAGGATTGCCTGAGCCCAGCAGGTCGAGGTTGCAGTGACCATGAGTGTGCCACTGCACTCCAGCCTGGGTGACAGAGACACACTCGTACTCAAAAAAAAAAATAATCATACATTAAACTGATTCACTTCATCTTCCTTTATGATCTAGTGAAATAGGAAGAGCAGAGATTACTTTCCTCTATCTTAATAAGGATGGGGAGGTAACTTGCCCAAGGTAACTTGCAATTGGTTCATATTATGGTAGGAACAAAATTCTGACCTCAAGAATCTCAATCTTGAGTTGTTTGCTTTCCTCAAATCAGCTCATCTCAGCGCACAATCTTATAGACTAGAATGCAAAAACAAACGGGCAACTCTGTCACTCCCTATCTCCCAATGCTGCCATATTCTCCATAGTACTCTTGGAAATATGCAATTGTTTACTTTGCAAGTAGGATGCAAAGCAATACGAGACCATGGACTTTGCCCATGTCCTTCATTGCTATAGCCCCAGCACCTATTAATAGAGCACAGAATAGCACAGTTAGACTGAAAAGAAAGAACAATTTGGAGCCAGACCCAACACAGACATCCTTCTCCCTCAATTACCAACAGCCTAATTACGGACAAGAAACTAAATCTCTCCAAGCCTCAATCTCCTCATCCTTAAAATCCTGCCTACCTCCCAGTGTGTTTGGGAGGAATAAGAGAATATTAGGCAGTGCTCCACACAAGTCGAGCACCCAATACATAACTGCTTCTACCTCTGTCTACCAGTACCCAGCTGGGTTTCCTTCATTCCCTACTCCCAATAGCTCCTTCTCCTATCAATCACCCCTTCTTGCCTGAAGCAACTACAGTCACAAATTAACCCTTCACCACTTCCAAGGGTCAGCCCCTCCCACCCATGCAGATCCTTTTTAAGGCAGGTGTCTACAAAGGGGTCTCTGGCAGAGCTCATACTTCCCAGTCAGACTGAAGCAGGTGATGCTAGCACTGATTCAGCGAGGACTTTCCTCTTTGTTTGTTTGTTTGTTTCCAAGTCATCATGGAATCATGGAACTCAGAGCAGGGATCTACAAAGCCCAGCCCATCAGATACAGCCATTTTATTTTATATATGTGGAATTTGTGTTCCAGAGAATGGAAGTGTCGTAGGCAAAAATAAATGCCCAAAAGTCTCAAAGATCAGAAACAACAGCATGGCCCCAGTGATATCCTAAGAAAGGGCCCTGGCCTACCTACCGATTTCTCTCACCTCAGAAATTGTTGCTTATGGCTCAATTTAAATTATTTCTTATTGCATTCCAGGCAAATGTTTTCTCTCCATTTATTAAAGATTTTGCAACTCTCTATATGATTTAAAAAGTTCTCTAATTTCCATTCCCATGAAGTACAGTTTACACATCGAGAAACACAACTACAAACATTTTACATTACCAGAGGTAGTATAAGAAGAGAACAATAGTCTAGAAGCAGGGAGGTATGGAATCTAGACTTGTTTCAGCCATTAACTACTCATGTGACCCTGAGTGAGTCCTCCTCCCATCCATACTCCCTTTTTCCCATATTAAAATAGGACTGTTGGACTACATCCTCTCCAAGCTGTGATATTCTAGACCTATGTGTCTTGTCATCACCTCCAATACAATATTATCACCCGCTATCAAAATAATTAGACTGTGAGTCATTAAGCTCAGGATTTTTCCATAGTGCAACTAGGTATATATCCTTCAGTGTGTGATGAGTGTTTGTCAATGACTTACTAACCTTTTCAAAGACAGGAATCTATTTTTGTGTAATTATGTCATGAAGAATTCATAAGTAATCATTGAGAGTGTTGCCAAACCGATGAAGTTTTAGAGTAATACAATGCTGTAGAGTGACAATGAAATAATATGGCAGCCTCTTCAATATATCAAAACTTATGCTTGCCATGACTATAGATTTCTTCAAAGTAGTCCATATTCTAATAACCAGCCATTACTCAAGTCTCTTCCTTATATACCATGTGTAGAAACAGTTGTAGGTCTTGCAAAATATTCTCCATGGGAATAACTCTTTGATTTTTAAGAATCAATCTGAGTTTTCTAAGAGTCACCGAAAAACAATTCCAGTGACTAAGGGTGAAGATCCAGTTGGAGATGATCATGCTGAATAATACTTGGCCGAAAAGTTATTATGTAGAGTTTTTAGGTGATAAGAGTATCAGTGGGCCTAAATCAGTGAATTACTAGGCAGTACCAGGTTTGCAGTAAGTCACAAGTATATCTTCCTAAAACTGCCAAGAAAACTAAATGTGCTACTTTAGAGGTGGTACTCCTCTCCCAACTCCTACCTCTCCTTTCTAAAAAGAAAGATTTCTAACTAAGAAATGCCAAGTGATCCCTACTAAAATCCATCGCAATTGTAGTCACTGAATATGTCCTCAAAGATGATGACACAGGCTTTCTAGTTTTCTTCTAATAATTCAAATAAAATAAATTAATAAAAAAATCTGCCAGGCTCGGTGGCTCAGCCTGTAATCCCGCACCTTTGGGAGGCTGAGGTGAGTGGATTGCCTGAGCCTGTGGGTTCGAGACCCGTCTGGGCAGCGAGACCTCATCTCTACAATAAATCAAAAATCAGCCGGGCGTGGTAGCGCATGCCTGTAATTCTGGCTACTTGGAAGGCTGAGGCGGAAGGATCGCCGGAGCCCAGCAGGTCAAGGCTGTGGTGGCCGGGAGTAGCCACTGCACTCCAGTCTGGGCGACCGAGTGAAACTCCAACTCAAAAAAAAAAAAATCTTTCTGCATAAAATTGTTAATAAGAGTATTATTTATAAGAGCAGATAATTGGCAACAACCCCATCCAACAATATGTAAATGGCTAAATTTTAAAAATAGTACAACCATTCAATGGAATAGGACAGTGGCCATTAAACATATGGGAATTATAAAATAATCTAGAATGTCTATGAATATTCAGTGGAGGAAAAAGAGCAAGCAAACAACTTCCTTATTAAAAAATGGGTGAACAATATTTTAATAATATATCTGCTTCTGAGTGATAATGATGACTAATAGCTAAAGACTTGAGAGCTCCAGAAGGACTCCTTCATGAAAGCCTGGAAATATCTGAAACTTGTATAAAGACATGGGGGCTTAAATAAAAGGAGGCAACTGCAAACTTCAGGGGGGTAGGGGAAGGTTACATTAAGAAATCATGGCCCAAATATGGAGAAACCAGTTCAAAATAAGAGAAAAAGCTGATGGAATTTGAAGAAGAAACACAGAATAGACTTCAAGCAAACAAGAGAACAATGGCAAAGACAGAAGATATACAGAATAGGTAGAGTATGCTTAATGTTCTTCACCAAATAAAAACAAAATGGAATCTGAAACTCCAAGAAAAGAAAGAGAAATAACAATAATCTTATTAATTATAGAAATAAAACAAACAAAAACCTGGGATGAGTTTTGAACAACTATGAAAAAAATAGAAAGATCTATTAGATCTTGGTGCTAAGGGAAAGTTCAGTTCTCTTGTGAGTGGCTTAAAGGTAGTGACCTCAGAACCCCAGAAAAGGAAATGAAACCACAGCACAAGACTTAGCCCTGTATTGAGCCTTGTATTGAGCAACATTTACCTAGAAATCACAATGTAAATGTTATTAATTTTTTTAACTTCTGCCATCAAGCCACAGAGCACAGAGCACCTAGTTATAGTTACAAAACTATATACATGTGTGTGTATACATGTATCTATTATAAACCCTGGAAATGCAAAATGTAACCTATAACATTCCTGACAAGTTGAAGAGTTAACCTGTAGAGGAAACGTGGAAACTCTAACATCTTCATCTTACAAAATGGTAGGTAAAGTGAAACTTCCAAAAGTTGATACAGCAAGAAATTGAGATGCATACTCCATAAACGTATAAAGGAAACTAACAAAGAATCAAAGTAGTGATACAGCCTGTCAAAAATTGGGAAGGGGACTGGGAAGTGCCAATGGAGAATAAATAAGTTATTTCTTGTCTATTATAAAAGAAAGTACATAGGCATATATAAAACTAATAACTCAAGAAAGAAAAATAGAAGCATATTATTTAGGCATATGATAACAATCACCAAAAGTATTTAAAACAAACAAAAAAATGGTTACAAGTGGTTGTTAGGAATGGAACTAGGGTGGGAAGATAAGACAATAAATTCTTTTTTATTATAAACATATCTGTATTATTTTATTTTTACTGTAAAATATAAACATTCTGAGCTAAAAAGGACAGCAAGTAGCACAACCAGAGGTCACAAAAGTCAAATGTGAAGGGACTTTCTTGGGAGAACCATTATAAAATGTCACTCTTTCAGAGATCACTAAATACACAATGATGTCCACTTTTCAAGCCCCCTAACCTTCTTTTAAGGACTCTTTTCCCCTTCTCTCCCCAAGCTCTTTAACTCTCTCCTAACATCCTCCTATAAAATTGTGAACACTCTATGTCCTCTGAGTGTCTTTGCTGGCTTCAAAATAAAAACGCAGTCCCTTATGCAAACTTGAAAATGTAGAGAATCCCTGAGGAAACCCCAAAATCAACAGACAGCTCAGGCGGTGTGGTGCTGTGGCCCAGAAGCATGCCAAGGCCTGGGGGTTGGAGCTATATTTAGCAGCTCTGGGCAGACAACAAGGACTCCTGTTCCCTGGAAAGGAGGTAATTAAAGGAGGCAGATTTAGGCCTGAGGTGGTAAGTCTCAAGGAACTGTGGCTCCGGGCAATCCCAACCTGCACCCTGAATGAGGAAACAGGAACCCACAGGCCTGACACTCCATGCCTAAACTATCTTTTCTTCTCCTCTCAGGGCTCCTAAGCCAAAGGAATGCCAGCTGTCAGCCCATCACTTCTTTTTTTCAGTCATTGAAGACCCATTTACTGGGTACCCACTGTATGCCAGGCATCGTGTTCAGTGCTACAGAGAGGGTAGAGATCAATCAGATCCCAACCCTGACCTCAGGGAGCTGACAGGTGAGATGGGCATAAGCAGAACAAACACACAGCACTAGATTAAAAATGACCCTTGTTGTGAGGGAAGGTCAGAGGGGAGGCATTGCACCCTGGGGTTCCTGGGGAGCATGTCCTAGAACCCATACAGAAACATCACCTGAACTACTGGAAATGATTTGAGCATGTGATCAAATGGTGGCTTTCTGGAAGTTGCAAATTACACCTTTGTGCAAAGGCACAAAGTTAGCAAACTACAGGGCATTTGGGAGGAAAGAAGAGTCATCCACTGTGGCTCAAATAAGGGCAGGAAAAGGTTAACATTCACAAAAAACTCACATTTACTGGGTGCTTTGATGTGCCAGCATGGACTCTTGATAGATATTCTCTTCATCCCTGCAACCCATGCCCTATAGAGTAAGAATATTTTCCCTCCATTTTACAGATGAAGAATCTGCAACTCAGAGAGGGGAAATAACTTTCTCAGGGTCACAGAGCTGTAAAGTAAGGGAGAGCAAATTCCAATCCAGGCCCTTTGACTCCAAGTTCCAAGTCCTTTGTCTCTCTACCATCAAAAGGAATGGAAAAGGAAGGAGTCCCTGCACACAGAGTTTTAAAAAAAAATAGGCCAGGGACCACATGCAATTATGAAGGGGGGCCCCCAGAAACAGAATTATCTTTTGAAGGACGAGATCCTTATTAAAGGCTTGCCCCACTAGATTAGTGTTCTAGGAACCATCAGCACCAATGTGCCAGCTAGTGTTGTGAGAGACTGTGTTCGGCTTCAGTGAATTTTTTTTTTTTTTTTTTTTTGAGATTCTTTCCACACATTTGCCAATTTCATGATGGGTGATTTTTGAGTGCACCTGCCCACACTGCACTGAATGTTCAACAGTTTTTAATCAAAATGTCATGGCCTCCATGCCCCACCCTCCCTACTCAACTGATCTCTTCCTGAGCAACTTTTTGTTGTTGTTGTTTCTTCAGATGAAAAAAGTTCCTCAAAGATAAATATTTTGCTGATGTGGAAGAGATGAAACAAAAAATGGCAGAAGCACTAAAATGCAACAAAATTGATGAGCTCAAAAACTGTTTTGAGCAGCGGAAAAAGCATCTCGACAGGTGTATTGCATAAAACAGTATTTTGAAGGTGACTGAAGTTTAATCATTAAGAATAAATATACACAAACTTTTATAAATAAATTCTGGGTTTTTTGGGATCCCCCACCATATTTCTCAGAGCTCAGCGCAGCACTCTCATGGACTTCATTTTTAGAGATTGCCAAAATTTCACACTACACTTTTGCCTATGTTTAACAGTTCTCTCACTCACTAATGTCCAGCACCTTAGCTGTCACCAGCTCAGCATTTACAGCCTTTCAAGCCCTAGGTATTGACATTGTGCTCATGTTTACCTACATAGTTCCTCCTTCCTGGTAGGTCCTGCCTGACCTCTCCTTCAGGATAACTCCTACTCATCCTTGGAGGTCAGCTCTGCTCCCTCCACCCACAGTGGCCCCAAAGCAAATGTTTATTGAATTAGACAAGGCACCCTGCTTTTTCTCTTCTATCCTGCAAAACATGGTTTAACAGAGTCCTGTTAACTTTAGGGAGAAGCCCAGAAGAATCCCTCCTCAACTCCTCATCATTCAAGGCTTTTCATACTAGGGACCGATCTGCTTTTCCCAACACAGTTCAGTGCAGTAACACAATGCCATCCTCCTACAACCAAAAGAAGTGCCATACAGTCTTCGAAGTCCAGTTCAAGTCCAATATTTTAAAAAACAAATGCCCCCATTCACTGAATTCATCCCTCTTGTGAGCTGCCCAGGTACACACTCGTCCACTTTCCTTGGCACTGTATAGTTTATCTTTCAATAAGAGCATGTCCTCCCACTCTCCTGGATGGGGAACCTTGTGGGAAAGTTCTCACACCTGGGCACATTCAGAGCCAATAGTACACGGCATATAACAAGCACTCAGAAACCACAGCAGCAGGGCTCTCGGGGCTGGAAGTAGGCCATGCAGAATCAAATACTGCTGTGCCTCACCAATGCCCTATCCACACATTTTTTTTTTTAACCAATGTGCATTTTATGGCTTGATGACAGGACCATCCAATTCAATTCAAAACATCTTGGAATTGGAGTCTCAGAGGAATTGTCGTGGCCAAATTTCCCACCTCACAGTCTCCCACCAAGATGTACCATGGTCCCCACCTGAACACTTCCAACAACCAGGAATCTTGTACCACTTGACATAGTCCACTCCATCTTTAACATCTCTCTTACCATAGGTCCTTATATATTGAGTTCAATCTACCTCCATGGGCTTTTTGGTTAAATTCCCAGGAGGAGGACGTGAGAAGGGCTTAACACAGGATCCCCTGGAAAGGTAGTGTAGCAAGACAATTAAGGCCATAGATTTTGAAGTCAAGCAGAAGGGAGTTCACATTCCAGCTTGCCACTTGGGGGAGGTCACCAAATCTCCCCAACTCTCTCCCTCGTGGCTGTTACTGGATGAAGGGAAATGATGCAGGCAGAGTGCCCGGCACAGTGAGCACTCGATAAATGGCAGCTATCATGGTAATTAGTTCTATTCCTGTTTCCCATTCTGATTTGCCACGTAATCAGAGTGCTAATCACACCCTTGGCCTCTATATGAGGTCTGCACACCCTTCCATAGGGTGTCTTGGCAAAGATTCAGCCAGCGTCCCATTCTGTTGGCCGCAAGCTGGACATGACCGGAAGCAAAAGGTTGACCAGGGTTCCCATTAGAATTCCTGACACTGAGAGGACAGGAGAAAAATAACCAGAGCACAGCTTCTTTTGCTTCTGCCTTTAAGGGTGCTATCCACGCATGCAAAGGTGAAGGAGGACACCAGATGCCGCAGCAGCTGCCTGGGTCACTTGGAGCTGTCGACATTGCTCAGGCTTTGCCAATCATAGCCCCGAAAACAGGCACCAGAAAGAGGGAGGAAAAGGTGGAGAGGGAAAGTGAAGGATACTGCGTGACTTGGTGTCTGTTTTCTACACCTTTGGCTGCCAAGTCACTCCCAGTATTGTCAGGTTCAGAGTTCTGAGGACAAGGGTTCAACCCCTTCACCCAGCTCTTCTTCCAACCCAACACCACAGGTTGGCAAGCAGCTCTAGCACTATGAAGTGTGTCTTCAGGCTGATGGCACAGTTTCTAGTCCTGACTTTACTATTAAATCTATGTGACCTAGGGAGGCTCACTGAACTCCCTGAGCCTCACTTTCCTCATCTGTGTAGCAGATACTGGCCTAGACCACTGGTTCTTTAGCCAACAATAACCAAGAGAAACATTGAGGGGATTTTTTTTCTAAGACCTCATTACAAGGTCTATTCCTCAGAGATTCTGATTCTGGATCAGGGAGGAGGCTGGGCATGTATATATTTTGAAATTCTTTAGCAGGTTAAGAACCATTGGGCTTAAATATCCTTACGTCCCTTTGGCCAAGACTATCATGCCTCACCCTTGAAGAATGTGTAAAGAACTTGACACAGAGCCCAGCACACAGCAGGGGCTAATGAAATGTTTGCTCTGTCCGCTAGCACATCCAACCCAGCCCAAATCAATGGCAGCCACATAGGTTTCACTGGGCAAGATGGTAGCTGGTGCCACACATGAAACAAATTGTGTCTGTTACTCTACCAAGCCGACTCCTTGAATTAGTGAATAACCACAGTTCCTTCACAGGAGGTTTCTGTCAATGGAAAGAAAGAGGTAGGGATGCTTAAATAAATACCCATAAGTTTATGATAAATATAGCAGAGGTGAGCTCTAGAGTAATGCTTCTCAAACCTTCATGTGCATACAAATCACTTGAAGAATGTGTTAAGATACATATTCTGGGATAAGGCTGAGATTCTCCATTTGTAACAAGTCCAAAGTGATACTGATACTGCTGGCCCAAGAAACAAGCCTTGAGTAGCAAAGTTCTGAACTCAGGTATTTCCAAAGGTAAACTTGCAGCCTAAGGCAACCTTTTCACACAAACTTGTTGAGCATCTATTAAGTACCACTTGAGAAATGTGCTGGGACTGGAAAGACAAAGATGAGTAAGACATGAAAGAGACATCTCAGCAAAAAACAATAAAATCTGCTCTAAATTTTGTATCAGAGATCTGGCCAAGGTGCCATGGTCATCCCGGCAGGAAGCCAATAATTATATCTGGGCAGCATAAAACAGAAAAGCATAAGGAATGGTGATGAGGTAGTTATGCTGCAGAAGAGAACAATTACAAAATAGTATGCACGGGGCCAGGTGCTTGTGCCTGTATTCCTTGCTACTACAGGGCCTAAAGCATATCATAAAAAAATACAAATTAGTCAGGCATGGGGGCGCGTACTTGTAGTCTCAGCTACTTGAGAGACTGAGGCAGGAAGATCACTTTAAGATCAATAAGCTATGATCTCACCACTGCACTCTAGCCTGGGCATGAGAGCAAAACCTTGTTTCAAATAATAAATTAACAAACAAACAAACAAATAGTACACACAGAATTGCCCCACCTTTGAAGCTTGAACCAGGTCAACAAAATATGTATACAACCTATTAGCCAGGAAAAACGTTTAACTGTTAAAAGAATCAAAAAAAGAAGAGGAAGAGGAAGAGGAGAAACAAGTGAAAGGGAGGAAGAGACAAGGACCCTATGAGACCTGAGAAGCCTACAACATTTACTATCTGATCATTTTTAGAGAAAGTGTTTGCCAACCCCTGGAGCAGAAAGATAGATGCACAGATATAATTATACACCAAATTTCACATTGGTTACTACAAATGGCTACAGGTGACTTTTATTTTTTTCTTCGTGCTTTTCTATATGTCCCTAACTTTCTCCAGTGACCATATGTTAGCTTTGAAATTGAGAAGGAAAGTTCTTATCTTTTGTGCAAGTAATTTCATATCCTAATACTCTACCTTAGAAAATAATCGCAGGTGCAGAAAAGGAATTTTATTAAAAGGATGTTCATCACAGCACATTTACAATGGTGAAAAATTAGAATGATGGCAGATTCTTAAGATGAAATATATATGCAGTCATTAAAAATTACATGTATGAAGACTTCTTTTTCTTTTTTTTTTTTTTGAGTTGGATTCTCACTCTGTCGTCCAGACTGGAGTACAGTGGCCGCTCCCGGCCACCGCAGCCTCGACCTGCTGGGCTCTGGCGATCCTTCTGCCTCAGCCTTCCAAGTAGCCGGAATTACAGGCATGCGCTACTACGCATGGCTGATTTTTTGATTTATTGTAGAGATGAGGTCTCGCCAAGTTGCCCAGTCTGTACTTGAACCGCAGGCTCAGGCAATCCACTCACCTCAGCCTCCCAAAGCACGGGATTACAGGCTGAGTCACTGAGCCCAGCTTGAAGACTTCTTAATGTCTTAAGAAGTTGCTCATATTCTGCTGTTGGGTGAAATGGAAAGATATAAAACTGTTTATACAGTAAGAGTTCAATCAGTAAAATGCAAATACACAAAAAATAATGAAAAACTACTAACGATAATATTAAAAACATAAACAATGCTTCCTTATAGGGTTCTGTAGTTCTGAAAGTTTTTATTGTGAGCATGTACTACTCTTATAGCAGAAAAATGCCACAAATGATAACATTTGGGTTGATTTTTGTCTTCAGTTCTTACTGAATAAGAAGAGGTGCAAGAAGGAGACATCTGCGCTGTACTTTGAGGGATAAGCAGGTATTTACCAGGTAGAAACAAAGGGGAATGGCTCTCTGGCCATCAGGGACTCATGTGCTAAGAATACACAGACCACAAGACAGTGCGACCAGTAACATACTCAAGGTAGCTGAAGCGCAGAGAGTGACTGGCCGGGGACAGTGGGAAAAAATACTAGCAACTGACACAAGGTCAGACAACAACAGGGCCAAGGTATGCATGGTGAAAGATTTTACCCCCAAGCCACAGAAGATGGTGAGTGAGAAGGTAGGAGGCCTACTGGGAAGCTGAAGGAGACGCCCGGGAGCACAGAAGCCCTCGCTGGGCAGAGCAGGAAGAAAACTGATAGTCAAGTGTCTTCCGCTCATTTTCACTAACAAAATTTCCACTCAATTTTCTTCTAACAAGGCTGTGCATATATTTGTGTTGGGAAATAAAAGTAACTGGTAAATCTAATCAATACATTCTTATTGTCGGGTCATTTTGACTTCCTCCTGAAAGTAGACCCAACCAATAACGCTCTACATTGGCTCACAAGTGACGTCCAACCTGTCAGGTACACAGGTCAAGCAAGGACAAGACTGACGTGCGATTGTCTGTAAAATGGACGCAAGGCGGGATGATGCTGAGTGGTAGAGAGGAAGAGAATGAAAGGCACACTCAGGAGGGGAGGGGGAGATGGCAGAAACTAACTGGTGGTCTCACTGACTCTGATGTGAGACAGGGCCAGGGTGGTCATTTCTCGCAGTCTTGGTGGAGACAGTAGGCTGCAGAGAGGCCACAGTGAAGCCCACTTCATAGTTGGATTCCTGGCAGGATAAGAAGTGGGGTTCTAGTAAACCGAAGAAATGTGGCTGGCAGGAGACAGACCTCTCAAGAGGGCTTTAAATGGAAATAGGAGAGCAAGAAAGGGAATTGCAAGTGCAGAATATGCACTGGGCAAACAAGTGTGGTCCAGATGTGGGCACCCCAAAGGGGGGAGCTCGAGAATCAAAGGGAAACCAAAGGAGAGAGAGGAGGCCCGCCCTGCAAGTCCCCAGGTGGCAACGGGGCCCAGGCAGGAAATGAACTGGAGAGCTGAATGCAGGAGCCCAGGAGGAGGCCGCAGAGCTGTGATGGAGGTCTGCCTGTCAGAGGCACACAGATGAGCCAGATAAAGATGCTCTGCTATGAAGACAGAAGGCAACACAAAGGCCACAGTGCAAGATTCAATGCACATTCTTCAGAGATGACAAATCAAAAGCCTTAGGAGGCAGCATGCTTCTATGAGAGTGGGGAATCTGAGGACTGTGTCTCTGCAGGCCTACATCAATGCTTTCAAAACCCCTCCTCCT